>NC_041231.1:23430757-23453066 GCF_002837175.3 Physeter macrocephalus
TCCCCTGCATCGGCAGGCGGACCCTCAACCACTGCGCCACCAGGGAAGCCCCCTAATCTCCTTTTGATGTGATTGATGTTTCCAACAGCCACGTCCTCGAGCCGTCACTTTTCCACATTGGTTGGGAGGCAGAGGCTCTTGTCTCTGCTTGCTTCCACGTCACCTGTGTGGTCTCAGTCACACAATGAATCTGTTCCGCAGGAGGGAGTGCCTGGACTAGATCCCCTCACAGGTACCTTTCAGCTCTAAAATGTGTTTGTTCTTCTCTCTCATCTGAGATTTTTCCCATGTAAGCCTTAGTCCCTCCACTTAAAAGTCTGGACCACACAGTGGGTGTAGAACAAATCTGAATTTTGGTCACGAAGACACAAGACATCTCATTTGACCCCCGGTCTGTTTTCTGGGGGGAAATGCTGGTCTCTTGTCCTTGGTAAAATTTGGTCAAGGAATTTCTGCTGAAATAAATCTATCACTTCGTATTCTAAATGGGGTTTGTGCTGTATTATTATTATTGTTATGATTATTTCTGTCACTGATAAAACTCCATGGAATGACTGGGTGGGGGTGCTGTGGCCTTTTCCCCACCCCACTGAAGAAGCTCATGAAAGATTGTGCGGTGTAGAAAGTGCCTTAGCAATTAAACAAAAGAAAGCCTGGTTCATATAAAGAGACATGTTTCTATATGGAAAATATGAGCCTTTTTTTTTTTTTTTTTTTTTTTACATGGACCAGGTGTGGATTAGTTCACTGAACCTTTCACCCAGCCGTATTCCCGCTTGTAATTCTTCTGAGGCATAGTTCAGCCAAGTCAAAGAAACATGTTATTAAAGGTGAGCTGAAAGGCATTTAAAAAATAAACAAACTGTTTAAGACCCTAAATCAGTAACAGAATCTATATGCACAGACTTGAAAAAAGTACGAGAAAATGTGTTTCAGTACCTTTGGGTTTCAGGCCAGATTCTTCTCTTACCTTCTTTGAACGTGGCCCCAAAGTCCGTTTTGGTCTTTGGCGGGACAAGCGGTTGCCACTCGCTTGGACTGTAGCCGTCTTATAGCTGATGATTTACCCTCCACTGAGACCAGTGGGACCCCAGTCTTAAACCTACGATTCTCCAGCTAATATTGAGGGAGAAAAAATAAATAGTTTGATTTTATTTTAGCACTGTGTTGTTAAGTTTAAAAACTGCTGTATGTTCTTTCCTTTTTCCTAGCCTGTAGCATGGCACAGAACCAGATATTATTACCAACTTGTAGAGATGATAGAAATCAAGCGTGGGAAGTTTTAGATTTACTTCAGTTACATTATCCCTGGTTAAAACAACAGTGGCTATCTTTTCCTTAGCACTCACTATGCGCCAGGCACTTTTCCTTCCCTTTCTTTCTTTTTTAAAAAAATATTTATTCATTTATTTATTTTACTATTTTGGGGCTGCGTCGGGTCTTAGTTGCGGCACGTGTGATCTTCGTTGTGGCACGTGAGATCTTTCATTGCGGCACACAGGCTTAGCTGCCCCGCAGCATGTGGGATCTTAGTTCCCCGACCAGGGATCAAACCAGCGTCCCCTGCGTTGCAAGGTGGATTCTTAACCACTGGACCATCAAGGGAGTCCCCAGCACTTTTCTAGGCACTTTTTAATGTTAATGCTCTTATTCCTCAAAAGCACATCACGTACTATCATTCAGCCCGTTTTGTGGATGAGCACACTGTGGGGCCGAGAAGTGAAGAAACTTGCCTGAGTTCACAAGGCCAGTAAGCAGCAGAGCTGAGTTTTGAACTCTTGGACTTGAATCTGTGCTTGTAAGGTCTGAACTCTTCTAGACTAAACTCTACTGTGCGGTACTGTTTTATAGAATACTGAGTTTGAACTGAAGCAGCCCCAGGCAACATTAAGAAATAGAGATATTCATCCCGTACATCCTGGGCCTTGCCACCTTCACCCCGACCCCCCAAAACTGCCATCAGGGTTTTTCCCTAATTAGAAAAATTTTCTTTCTGTTTTCTTTTGGTTGTTTTTATAGTCTCTTCTCAGCTCAGGACTGGGTATCATTTGTGTCCTGTCATGCCACTTCTCCGTTGATTATCTTCAGCTCCCCTTGTGATTGTGGGATTGCGGAAGGGCGTTCTCCCATGTTTAAAGTAATTCCAAAAATCTGGAACAAAGGAGGAGGGGCATTTTGGGGGTGTTCTAAGAGTCTTCCTGGCCCACTTTTGACAAGGTGAGCAGTTCCTTCCCCAGTTCCCCAGGGTGGATGCAGAGCTCCTTTCCGAAACTCTCAGAGTGAGCTGAAAAGAATCACCCCATCCCCACCTGTGCTGCTTTACCTGACAGAAAGGGGAGCGGATTCGGGCAACAGCTTCATCGGGTGCACTTCTGAGTAGCTTCGCTTCGTTGAAGGCCACGTGCTGAATTTGTCAGAGTCGTCTGCCGCTTTTCGGCCATTCTTGTTTTAGGAACGTTAACTTGCTGGATTGGGAAAGCGGCATCACATGCAGACAGCCACGTCAGCCTCCTCCCAAATGTCCCTTCTCGTTTGTCAAGTTCTGGGGGCATCTGGCAGAGCTTTACTGTCGTCAGGATTAAAGCTTCCCTAGTATCAGTGTTAATATGGCATCCTGTACATATCAGAAACCTTTTCAGCTAAGGAGCCGAGAGGGTGAGCCCCACAGGGTTCTAAATTATCCTGGCATTTCTTAGTGTATTTCTAGTGGGAGCCAGAGAGATGGTGAGCTTTGGAAGGTGGGAATGTTCTATGTCGTGAACATTGCGGTGGCAGTTATAAGACTGTATACTTTTGGCCAAGCTCATCAAATTGCACACATAAAATTGATGAATGCTGTTGTGTGTAAATTAAGCCTAATACTGATTTTTAAATATCTTAAAAAAAAAAAAAAAAGAGGGGTCAAAGTTGAGTGTAGAAGGGAGCTGGCATCTGCAAATGTCAGAGAATTCAGGAAGAGAGGCCTGGGAAAGGAAATGGGAAGAAAAGGAGCCAGGAAAACTTGCCTCATCATTTGGCATTTCTCTGGTGGCCAAAAGGTAAGCTTCTACTTTCGGGTCACTCGCGAGCACTGGGGGCACGTAGCTGCCAAGTTTTGCAGTTTAAGGACTACTCAAGTCAGGATGTGGGTAATCCTGGGAGAGGGCTATTTTCAGGGAAAGATTGCTGGGAGGTCTTCCCACCTATAGGGACTGTGTGAGTGGGTTCATGCTCGAGTGTCTCTCCCTGGGTGAACATGTCCACAGTAAAGTGCAGCTCTGGAGCCACTTTAAGGGTCTTTTCTACGTGCACCCGGAATGTTAGCCGTTGTATATGTAACAGAGGAATTAAGGAGCTGGGGTGAGATCCAGGATTCTTTTTATTCAATTTACATGGCGACCCGTGGTGTTCATTCCATATATATTTATTGAACAATGACCGTGTGTAGCTACTGTTCTGTATCAAGAGACAGCATGCAAGACAGATGAAGTCCTTGCCTTCATGGAGTTTATATTCTGTTAATTTGTCCCAAACTGAAATGCACACAGTCAAGATGCATCTGCCGGGTTTTATCTGTTGCCTAAACTTTCCCAGAAAAACCAAACAGAATGTTTCGCCAAAGATTGAAGCCGCCAGGAGCCAGATGTGGCCACGGGAAGAATATCTTCAAGAGCTTGTCATCTGGCTCCAGCTGTGCTAACCTAGGCCTGCTAGGCAGCCACGAGTTGTGTCTGCCAACTGGTGGCCAGACGCGACTGCAGGTTTAAACAATTAGCGGATTCCTTCACCCGGTGGCCGGATTCTCTGTGTGTGTCCTAAGATTACCACGGCTGTCCAGACCAGGAGCTTCTGTGCTCCCGGGCAGAAACACCCACAAGGGAACCGAAAATCAGCCCCTTGAGAAAATAGCCAAGGCCTTCTTATCCTGGAACATGGAGAGGGATTCAGGGGGAAACCACTGTCAGCAAGAAAGCAGAAATAAACGAGATGTGGCCCCTGCCATGCAAGTCTTGATTCCAACCAAGAGCTCCTGCCTGACCCAGAACGCCTGCCTGTAGCCTGCCCCTGCAGAAAAGCAGAGGAGAGTTGGCCTGTGAGGCCTTCTCTTTCCCAGTTATTGTGGTTTTTCACTGTTGCTTCTTTGTGAGAACCATTTATGACAACCTATGTTGATTTTACCCGCAAGAGATTTCCATTAAAAGTCTTAATTCCTACCTTTGAAAGCCATTGGATACCTACAGATGTGCCATGACTTTTCACATATCTACGTACATGAATACGATGCTTCAGCCTACCTGGTGTGGAAGATTTTTAAATAAAATGTGGTGTTGCTGGTTTCCTGGAGTAGGCAGTTTCTGTTGTCATATGGGATATGATGATTTTGAGCACCCATTGTTCAGCCAGTTCCTGATACCACAATAGTTGCTCAGTAAATGTAGAATGAGCCGAATAAGGAAAAATTCCCATGGGCATGCTGACGTTCAAGGACGGTGATTCAAAGTGAGTGTGGTTATTTCACATAATAAACGAGGGAAACAACTTACAATTTAGAGCAAAAAGACAAAAATAGTAAAGGTGCAATTGGAACACTTTTAGCGTTCTTTTTTCAGACGTCGACATCTAGTGTCCGATTATCACAAGTCACAAGATAGTGGAGATGAAGATTTCGAAGGGGGATTCTTCTGAGCCTAAACTGATCGATCCTTGTGGGGACATCTTTATTACAGTGAAGTTCCAAGTGGTCTTTCAAAGAAGCCCCGCTCTGAATAAGTAACAAAGACAACAAAATGGTTCAAGTGAGGAAAAATTTTAAGACACTAGTGTATGTGTAAAATTCAACTTTTGCATTCTGAGTGCATTGTGTAAATTTGCTGTGCACGAAACAGAAGTGAAGCCATTTGGTTTTGTGGCATTGGTGTGGGCTGGCTGAGGGGGGTGGGGGAGAAAGTTGAGGCATTGATAAAGTATGCGGCGAGCCAGATGGTTGCATTACACGTCTTTTGTGTTCTTGTTTGCTTCTTAAAGCAGTTGCAGAATTTGGCCCTTGGCGATATTTCTTCGTGCTTCTATGTTCTGCTACGAATTTACTTTTGTCAGAGTCCTTTGAAAGAAAAGCCTTGCTCTTAAAAAAAAAGATTTTTTTTTTTACTTACATTATAAACTTGTGAAGTCAACAGTGTGTTCATAAAAATATTTTTTAAATGTTACGTATGTTAGTAAATAGCAGGAAGATCAGCTTTTCTTTTTCCTTAGCACAGTAACTTCAACCATATTTTACTTCTGTTCAGAGATTTTTGCAAAATAATGAAGGTAATAGAATTGACGGCGGATGGATGGAGACAGACAGACAGAACGGCTACATTGTTATTCCAGTAATAATGGGGCTTATCTGATGAGAGAGTTTAACGTTTCCTCTTAGAACAAGTTGTCAGGTTGTGGTTTACCTATTGTGTTTTACCTGTGAGTCTGACTTGGTGATATTTAAGTTAAGTGCGAATGCTTTGGGGTTGGTTGGTGGGTTTTGCCTGTGTGTTTGCTTGGCATTTATTAGAACGGTTTATCACACCATCATTGAAATTTATATTTATTTCCTACTAAAAGCAAATTTTATTTTGCAGTCACCAGTGGAAAGTATATTTAAGATATTCTAACTGTATATAAAGGATGATATTTTATCAGTGAATGCTTTTAATAAGGAATTGCTTTGGAGCTAATTTTTTCCCATCATGATGGAATGCTTAGGATAATTTAATGTCCTTTTCACAGTCCCAGTTTCTGCTCAGACGAGAGAAGGGCACAAATGTATGATCCTTGGGCCGTGGTTTATTCTCCTGTTGTGCACAGATTTCCAGTCTTAGTTGGAACCTGTGGTCCCTGATGAGAAAACAGGAAACTTCGAGTCCTAACCCTATTGAAATCGCTGCCTGGTTTAGTCACAAGTCTGAGGCAACTCCTTCCAATAATGAAGCCATTGTACGCATCATATCTGATCAGTTCTTGAAATGTTTTAGTAAGTCTATCTTACAACATTATAAGAAGATAATCAGCAGCCTTAGAAGGTCCCCATCTGGACTGTAGAGTTCTTTTACTGAAAGATGTTTTGCCTTTTTGAGATAGCTCTCGCGTTTTATCATCTGTTCCGCTGAGATGAAGTGCATATGAAAAGTCAGTGACTCTGAATCCATCTGTTGTTATTATTTTCCACTGATAATTGGCTTGAACAATGAAATGTCTGTGTCTTCACCCTTTGAAACTGTACACCCTGTTTATTTTCTGGAGGTCTCACTTCAACTCCTCTACCCCCCCGCCCCCGCCCACCATTTTCCCCCTTCATTCTCTCTCAAGCTTGCAGCGAGTGGCGCTTGTGTGAGGATGACATCTTTGACTCTGTGCATCAGTATGTGTCACTCAGCATGTAAAGCTTGCATACGGATTTTTGTCACAGTCCCTCTGTCTGTGCTGTTTGCTCAGGGATCCAGTGCTCTGGCGGCAAGGAGCTCAGCTGGGGCCACAATGCATGGATCCCTTACCTGGATCGTCATCTTTATTTCACTCTCCTCATTAAAATATTAATTTCGAGGACAGTATCTAATACCTATGGAATTAGATACTACCTATAATTGTGTAATATATTCAGTTGCATCCAGGTTTGCACGATACAGAGCATTAATATTGGATTCCACTAACAGCATTTCCATTAGCTTGCTCAACCAGTATGAGATATAGATGAGCTGGGAAGCATAACTACCTGCCAGAACTGCCAAAACAGTCATTAGAAGCTCCACTGGGATAGACAAAGGCCTTTTTCACAGTGATATACTGATTAAATTTTGTTCCATGGTTTATTTGCATCAAGGTTAGATCACTAAAGTCTAGGCAAGAGGGTTATCTAACACGTGACTTGGAAGGTCATTTCAAGAGAAAACAGCGAAGAGAATAGGCATCTTGAGTTTCTTGGGGACCCCCTCTTAAAGAACCTGTATTTTATTTCAGGGGACTTTGGGAATTTTCAGATTTTCTCTCTGTATTATACCATAGTATATGTTTAAGATTGGTTGTTTTTGTTTGTTTATGTCACAGTTTTTTAAAACTTTTCAGTAATATTCTTTTGCTTTGGGGGCAGAATGATATAGCCAGGCAACAGTGTGGTGTTAATAAAATAAAACCCACCTTGGAAATAGAAAGCCACCTTATTTCCCTTGGCTAGCGTAATCGTGGTACATCCTCCGAGGCTGTGAAGGACCTGTGACCTCCCCTTTTTTAGTCCAAGTAATAATGTGGGCACATCCTATGGAATAGCAGGGCTGGATTTGCCCCCAGAGTCCTATGTGGCATTAAAAGGACGTAGACGCACATCATCTTATTTATGTTTCAAATGAAATCATTTAATACTGCAAAGGTTATTAAAAAATAATTGAGTTACTAAGTCCAACATGTAACTGGACCATACAGTACGAGGTTAGGGGTGAGTATGAGTTGACTCCATGGGCTGAGAAAATGCAGTAGTGAATTCCTAGTGCCCGCATGTTTTTCCTCTTGCTTAAATTCCTTGGTTCTAAGGACAAATTATGTTGAGGTATGGCATATTTTCTGCCAAAATGGAGAAAATTGTTGACTGTAATTACGTTATTTAATTGAATTGTAAGTGGTTGAGGCCACTCAGTTAGCATTCTTTCTAGTATATGGGTAATGTTTTTAAATGAGTGGTCATGGATTGATGACATTTGAAAGGCAGGCATTTGGGATGTATTTTTGGAAGACTCAAATTGTTTTTCTTAAATCATTAGTGAACTAAAGAGTGTAAAGGGACACTTTGGTTTATTAATTAGATATGTGTGAATATTCTGTGTGAGAGCATATATATGCACGTACATATATGTGCATGTATGTGTGTATATATTTTATATGTGTAAATATTTACACGTAGATGCAACAGATCTTTCTGGAGGTACAGACTCACAAGGATCGGTTTATAATGGGGCAAAGCAGAGAAACAAGAGGTGTATTTCTGACCTTAAATTGTGGCCGAAAACATGTGATTGTTTAACCCTCTCATTGAATATTAGAGCTCTAAATTCAAGTTACAGTAAAACTCTGCTGATGTGCCTTACTCCAAGTTCTTTTTGGAGTGCTAGAGATACAATAGCCCTGTATTTCCCATGCACCCCTGCCCTGCCCGCCCTCCGCCATACATTCCCCCCCACCCCCACCCAGGAGTGAGTTCTTAATTACTAATGAATGCAATTCATTTTAATTGTTATTATAGCAACAGAACATTTAACTGTCTCCTGTTTAGTCCTTGTCCTTTGGAACAGGCAGTGTCTCCCGTCAGAGGGAGGACAGGTAGAAGGCACAGCGGGCGTCTGATTGAGCCAGTTATTCATTTGCTGAGTGTTTGTGTTTATGCAAAGGGGCCTCTTCCTGCATATTTAATCTAGAGTAAGGCAGTGGCTTTTGTTGTGTTTAGCCCACATACCTTCAGTCCTTCCTCTCACTGCCGCCAGCCTGGGAGCCCTGAGAGCTCGCAGGCTTCCCAGCGCCTGTACTTTCTCCCTTACAAACTCTCAACTTTCTTCCGTTGTGTGAAAATTGCCTCTCCGGCCCCAAAGCTTCCCTTCCTCACCATGAACGGGTAAGTGTGTGCGAAGCCAAGGCTGATACTTTTGTTTCATTTTCCAAATGTTGAGAGGCTACTTTGCCCTCTTCTGGTCCTGGTTCCTGGGCCGTTTGTCAGTTGCTTGGCCGCGTTGAAATAGACAAGTACAGGTGCCTCTCAGGAAATGTGGCTGAATTTTCAACTGGCAGAGAGAGGCTCTTGGGAACTGCGGGGGGGCGGGGGGGGGCGGGGTGGTGGTGGTGGTGGTGGTGGTGTGGCAGAGAGAGGCTCTTGGGAACTGCGGGGGGGGGGGGGGGCGGGGTGGTGGTGGTGGTGGTGGGAGAAACAGAGAGAGGAAGATGGGGAGAGAGAAAGAGAACAGCTTTATTATTCTTTGTCCTAACAAATCCTGTTTTGTAACTGTCCTGCAGATAATGCTTCCATTGTTTGCTAAAAGCCTTCAAACAGTGTGTGAGACCGAACTGTAAGAAAGCAGTGAAACTCTGCTGCTGTATTGTCTATCCCCAGGCCAGGGTCCTCCCCGAAAGTCTGTGCCGGAATAGGAAGGGTTTTCTTCAGTGGAAATCGAATCGTCTCTTCATTGATATTAATAGCACACTGGAGATGTTGGCCGTGCTGTGCAGAGCGGCGGTTGGGAGGGAAGGAAATCTGATCTTGCTGGGGGGAAGATGACAGCCTCTTGGCCCCATGGTGGAGGAGACATCCATCCAGGCTCAGCCTGCATAATGGCATCCTGGCTTAACTGTTTACTCTAGGAATTTTAATCTTGCGCTGTTGGTTTTACTATCTGGGATCTTGATATTTTTTGTTCCTGTACTGTCTTTAGAAAGTACGATGTTCAGGGTCTTAACCCAGTCTTTTTTAAAAGTGAAATTTAAAAAAAAAAAAAGAGAGAGAGAGAGACCTAGAGAAATTGACACGCTGTGCACTTTGATCATTCTGGGGTATGATGGTAGAAATCGTGTGAGAAATTCAAAACTAAATTGCCATAATTAAGAAGGATGAGCTGTCCAAGGGAAGATATGTCCTATGTAAAGATATTTCAGAGGCTAGGAATTGTGTCCAGGGTCTGAAAGGAGTTTTCATTGCCAGTTAACTGTTGCCTCTGTTTGAGTGACTCTTTTCAACAGAAGAGTGTGCTGTTCCCCCGCAGGTCGGAAACCGTGAGAATGTGAATCCAATTTCATCAGCCTTATTAAAATATGTAGGGACTTGGGTCTTCTTAGGTACAAATCAGTCTAGAGACTTAGAAGCATTTGTTAGCAGTGAGGCCGCTGAAGGTTTTTAATAATAAAATTACAAATACCCTGTCTAATTGTAAGTATATGACTTTTATGCTCGGTTTTTAAGGGGAAGAATACTTTTTTTTTTTTTCATGAGGAAAAGTAACTCCGCCAGAGCACCTTCTGTGATTAGCGCTATTGTATTCTTAAATTTTGATTGATAGAGATAATAGTTTTCACTTAAAAATACAGACAGGTACTTTAACTTTCCATGACAATAGCTATTTGCATTTCTTTTATCTTTTTGTTTAACATTTATGGGGGCTGGGATGGATTTGATTATTAACTCTTGTTGCACACACTCCGCGTAAATCTAAAACAAAGGCTTTGTTAGAGCTTCAAAGCGAAAACAGCAAATATTGTTTTTAAGTTTCAACATTTAAAGCCTGCTAAGGGATACCTATAAAATATTTTCACAGGACCATGACCAAGGTTTTGCTTTCCTTAAAGGTAAGAGAGAGTGGTTTTTTCCAAATGAGATGGGCCAACATGGAGTTGCCGGGGGCCTGAAGTAATTCCACAGGCAAGCCTCGGCCAGCTTTTGCCTGTACCATGGGGCTTACTTCATGTAGAGTAGTCCAGATTCTTCTTACTAGAACGGACCCCAGGTTAGGTCCTCTGATTGAGTTGAGGGTCCCAGAGGGTGGGGAGAAAGGAAGGAAAATGTTCCTCGCAGCAATAGGAGGGGGACGTAGGGGCAGTGGTGGATCCCCTGTGGTAGATTTTTCTTTGATAAAGAGAAGTAAAAGAGATGTGGCCTCTTGTAAACCAGCAAACCTGGGTGATGGCCAGGGTCGCCTCTGGTCCCAGAGACCTGCTCGACACAATAGTTTTCCTTTTCTTTCTTTTCTTTCTAATTTACTTCCTTTTCCTCCCCCCCCCCCCGCCCCCTGCCCGTGTACTCTCCCTGTTTCTTTCCTTCTTTTCTTCCTTCTTTTCTCACTTCCTTCCCTCCCTCCTTCCTCTTTCTTATTGTAAGCCTGACTCAGTATTTGAAGTTATTAGAGCAGAGGAAAAAAAAAAAACAAACAAACACTTTCAGGTTGATTTCTAAGTGGATTTTCTTGTCTTGAGTGCAAGAAAATGAAGTGACCCTTGTATTATCATTTCTCAGCTAGTCGAGTTTGTGTTGAAGATAGTTTTGTTTTTCTAGGACGTCTTTGAAAAACAAGACAGAAAAGCCCACATGAGTTAAGATTCACAGGTTAAAGAGACAGCCGTCTCTTGGAAATTGGCCCTTGGAGATTTTCTGTTTTCTCAGATGAAGTATATGACATTGGATGGGGATATCTGGGAGGATGGGAAGTTTGAACCCCGTTTCTGGACTTCGAGAGAAGGGTTGCTCCAGCCAGAGATGAAACTCCTAACTGCCACCTTCACCATATGGCGCAGGAGCTGGCGTTCATCATCCTCGCATCCCAGGGACACTGACACACAGTAGGTTCTCAGCCAGCATTCGTTGGACTGAAGGTTGCAATGAAATAAGGTAGCTGTCCTTCATTCTCTTGTATACTTGTACAAAATGAAATATAATGCTGAAATCCTGATGCAAATCGTTTCCTCGAGCTGCCAGGAAAGAAGAGGGAGAAATGTTTTTAATGGCAAAAAAAAAGAGCGTATATTGTTCATTTTTCTTCTCGTGAAATAAAGTCACACCTCCATGTTTACCTGCACCTCGTTCCCGGCTAGGCCATACCAATTGGCAGGATCCCACTGGTTAAATTAAGGGCAAATATACTGATGGAAAGTATGAAATTGAAGCACTGTAGTAACCTAAGGGGTCTAGAGAGTGAAATTCCTTATGGGGAATAGGGGGAACTGGGGAGACAGAGGAAGAGGAAGGTACATTAATCTCCTAACCCAGGGATCTCAGCTGAAGAGTAATGTCATGGTCAAGGTCTTTATGGTCATCAAATAGCTTTAGGTAAGTAACATTATCGCAAACAGTAGTTAAGAGGCCACACTCAGAACAGTTTCTGGTGTTCACAGGATCTTAGTTGTACAGAGAATGCCATAAAGGAAAATACGTAATTTCTATTTACCGTATCCCTGGCTCACCTTTAAAAACCTATAACCAGTAGGAAACTTAGAGAGAAAACGAAAAAAAAAAAAATGAAATTCACTTGGTGCCAGCATTTTTTCTAAGAGGAGACAAGGGGGCTGCAGGGCAATATTTTTCTTTTTCTTTTTAACGTAAAAGCGTTACAGGGCTCCCCTGGTGGCGCAGTGGTTGAGAGTCCGCCTGCCGATGCAGGGGACACGGGTTCGTGCCCCGGTCCGGGAGGATCCCACGTGCCCCAGAGCGGCTGGGCCCGTGAGCCATGGCCGCTGAGCCTGCGCGTCCGGAGCCTGTGCTCCGCAACGGGAGAGGCCGCAGCAGTGAGAGGCCCGCGCACCGCAAAAAACAAAAAAAAAAAGCCTTATCTAATCGTTTAATTTTTAGTTTTGGTGCTTGTGCTGCCAGTAAACATGCAGGTATGTAGTTGATATATTTGATAAGGTGAAGTGTTTTGTTTTGTTTTTAATAGCAGTTTTAGAAATGGAAGTTTTATGCTTTGGAAAGAATGAAATGCAGATTTTTCTCCTAGTTGTTGATTTCTGATTCTTGTAGGCTAGTAATGAGGCAGACTCAGGCCCCAGAACTACTCTCTAATTTTCTTGTCTATTATATTGACACATTTCATTTAATTTAGCATGATGGCAAACAGCTGTTGAACTATTAATCTTTTTCTCAGCAAAGCTGGAAAAATATCTTTTAGATTACTTTGCTAATGTATACTAAAAACTAAAATCAACAGAAATAAAGTAATGAGTGGTCAAATGTACATTTGCATTAAAATTTATGGAACTTCAAAATGGAAGAAAATAGGGTTTGTACCCCACTGCCAATTTTTTATGTCTAAGTAAAAATTAAATGTAGCCAAATTTGTATTGCTTTAGTGATTATAAGTTGGAGGGTCAATTGTATAATATTGTTAGTATTAATTTTTTTCCTCCAGGGAAAAATTACGCTTATAAAATCTGTGAGGGGGAACCGGCTTATACTTTTGCTCTATGTTCACTTACCTACTGTTCTAGGTAGCTATAGGTGAGTAGAGAAACAGACGCAGTACTTACCTGGAAGTGTTCTGCAGGTTTGAATACAACACTAGAGATAACTTTATTCAAAGTAGACATTTTCAGCAGTTTTTTTTTTTTTTTTTTTTTTTTACAAACATTAAATTTTAATAACGTGCAATTGTTTGCCAGGCCTATATGATCTTTGCAATGCAATCTTATCTGCATTGCAAAGTCTGATACTATAGACCTGACTGCCAAAAATGCAAAAATAGATGCAACTCAATAGATAAAAATGAAAATTAGTTTAGAGTGCACACGTTGGAAAACATCTCAAGTGAAAAGGAGGGAGAAAGGGCGTTCTTGCCCTGAATTGAGTAGGGTCTGCCAGAGTTCACTTACTTTCCATTTAAGATTGGATGAGTGGTGGAGATGGAAATTTCTGTTGTGTGAGACGGTTGCCGTGCCTCGTGTCTCATGAGCTCTTCTTATTGGCATGGGGCGGGGCTGCTTTGTAGATCTCAGCATTACCTCGAGGACCCGACCATCACAGCTCTGTTTTCTTATCACCGTTTGCGCTCTAACCAAGTTCTCACCGCTGGAGAAACCGATCCCTGGCGACACACCTCAGCAGTAAAGCACACGATTTTCATTTTCGATTTGAATTGTTTTGTGTCAAAACAAAAAGGTTTGGGGCAGGTTGCAAAACAGTAATTTCAAGTCCCAGAGCTAGGGTTTTCCCCCACCCAAATGGTGAACATTTATGGTGAAAACCTCCAATTTCCTCTAACAGTAAACATGAAAATTATGATTTCACTCAGAGCCTGCATTTTTTCCCAATCTTAATGGCAAGAATCTGCATACACTTGCTTGTGGAAATGTCATAAATTGGCCTCCGATCAATTCCTCAAAGATAGTACACACCAAAGTACCACTTTCAGATTTTTAGCCCTAGTGAAATAAGATTTAACTCTTCTCAATGATGTTTGCCTTTCCACATTCAGGGCCAACAGCCGAGGGATGAGCAGAGATATATTCTGTATCAAATTTAAACCACTTCATTACATATTGTTCTGAAGAGTAAGCAAAAGGATATTAACGTTTTAGTAATAAGATGGTATGACTTCACCATCTTAAGAAAATATATGTATATATGAGCATTTGGTCAGTCGATGTGGAATCAATCCTGTACCCTGTTGGTAACTTGATCAAAATTAATAAACAAATGTTTTTCTTTTCACTCGTGCCATATGTTGATCCCAGTTACATGGGCAGAGAGAGGCAGCTTGTAATGTTTCTTAAAGGATTATACACTGTTTTGCATAAGGGAGCATGCAGATGCAGGAGTTAGATGTGTTCCGTGCTTCCTTTGTGTTTTAGGAAGCTTGATTTCGGTTGTTGATTTCATCTGACACGAGCCATTTTTATTGAACTTAGTAGGTCTGGTGGAAGTATGCTAAGTGGAAAACATTGTGTGAACAGCTTTCACCCACCGATGAACCCCCCCCACCCCTCCGCAAGCTGAAAATTGTGGTGCTTTTATTCATTTTGAAAGGTCCAGAGTGGCATAAAGCATCTTGTCTATAAGAACTAACGCTCTTGCAAGGGCAAGAAAAATAAGCCTCTGCTTTAATGAAATTAGAGATGTCGTGGATGTTAACCAAACAAAGACACGTTCAAGTAGCAGTCTGGTTTCCAAAAACAAAGGCCTATGACTCACATGTTATTCCACATGAAATAAATTGATAGACAACAAGATGAGAAAAAGTTCATAGGCAAAATGTGAAACGCTTCATCTTGACTTTTTCCGTCCAAGTTGTTATCGTCTTGAAGAGCTCAAAGGCACATGGTCCACTAAGCGGAGGTCTTGACGCTGGTTTTTATTAACTCGGAGAGTCTTTTGCCATTAAATAGAATTGAGTTCTTTGGTTGGTTTTCTTGCATCTCTCCCAGGCAAATAGGTGGTTGCTACTTTGTCTTGACATTCAGATTTTGATATTCTCTTTTGTTTTCAGGGTAAGAAGTGACCTTTTGAGGTGACTATAACAGAAGATTGCTTTACAGAAGCCAAAAAAGGTAAATGCAAATATGATTAGTGGAATTACATCTAGGACTCTGTCTACCAACTTCTCGGCATCTTAATTCGGTTCTTTTCGGATCTACATAATTATCAAACATACATGTATTTATTTGTGTGTGAGTATGTATGTAGCATATTTTCGGAGGCCTTTAAAGAAAAGATTGCTGTTAACAAATGGTTCACGTAGTCACATTCCCCCGCCCCACCCCCCCAGATATTATCAAACTTTTCCCCTGTTTGTGGAAGTCGAATTTTTTTTTTTTTTTTTTTTTTTGGTTGTTGACTTGGTAGGTTTAAAGTTAGAAAGGAATATTCACATCACAAAAGTGGTGATTCATAAAATTAACTTGCTGCGAACAGGAGTAACGCATGTCTGTCTTCTGTGCTGAGGTGGTGTCTTCCGATGGCTGTTCATCTGGCTGCTTTATAATCCCTTCTTTCAGAAATTAATAGTCAGGCGCCATAGCAACACGCCGCGTTGATGTAACTGCCGTGTGGCGTGGGGCATGTCCCTGTGATGTCAGCGCTCAGCTGCCTTGTTCTCTTGACCTTGCTTGGAAATCAAATGGGTAGTTGATTTTAAAATTCGAAGTTTTCATAGAGACTGGTGTAGCTCGATGAATTAAAGCTAAGTTACATTTTCTCAAACTCACTTCTGGAAGCAGGGGCAAAGAAAGCACTCTGGTTAAAACGGTTCTGGAGGCTACATTTTTTTGTTTTTTGATTCCCAAACTATCTCTCCGGTGAGGGCAGAGGTTGCCTCCCTCAAGTTCATCTTGCAGGTCACTTTCAAGTCTGATGTTTCTCAAGGAGCAAGTATCTTCATTTTATTTTTGAATCTTGGCCAGCGTTGTTTCCATTTGATTGAGTGGATTTGTGTCTGCTTTAAAACACTTACTTGCCAGCCCGGTTACTACACAAAGCCTTTGCTCAGATCTTACCAAATTAGAGTTTATGAATTTGTAGGATACAGACTTCTTATTCTTCAGTTGAGCAAGGTCTTTTGTGAAACTTTGATAATATGAAGATTCTTAGATCGGTTTTGTTTTTACTCTCACCCAGGGTTTGGGGGTTCTAGAAGGCATTATCAAGGTAGGGATTTGTTTTTCCAGTTGCATTCTGGCACATTTGATTTGGGCCCAAAAAATCCAACCAACTTTCCTCGTTTCGCTGTCTTTGTTGTTTAAATTAAACCCTGTGGGAAGCACCTAATTGTCCTCCAAAGAGGATATGTTACCTTTCAGATGTTCTGGCATGGAAAGGGTTGATTCCAACCCGTCATTGGGGCTCTCAGGTCCTACCTAGCATGATCTCTGGCAAAGCGCTTCCCAGTTTCCCAGTTTTAGTCTACTTCAGGGCTCTGCAGCCTCCTTCTGTAAAAGGCCATCCAGTCACTAATTGCTGTTTTGTGGGCATTTTGTCTCTGCCACGGTTAGTCAGCTGCATGTTGTGTGTTCTGGTCTCTGTGATCCCTGCAAGATCTCAATCCAAGGTGTTCCTCATTGAAAGCCATGCCAGGTGCTGAACTCATTTTGTGCTGTTAGCAAAGATTTCTGGTGCAGCTAAAAATTGTGATGAAACAAAGCTGGAAAAGTGGTTGAAAAGGTGAACTATCCCTCCAGCTCCAAAAATGGGCTTAATGAGTAGGTTTTCATTGTTGTATTTGGAATCACCTGTAAGCATAAATTATTTTTCTCCTGACTGATGTCATTATGATGACCATGCTTACACCCATGACGTGAAAATATTTGAATTTGTGCAGTGTGATTTTTCCCAATTCCATGATGCTGTTCAAGGTTAAAGATATCATGAGTCAAGGGCAAGTTTGGGGAAAAAAAAAGTTTCCAGGAATTTGTCATTAGTTGACTAAGAAACGTAGTCCATGCGGAGGAAAAAACAAGCTTTTTTTTAATAATTACTGTCAAGAACATGGTGTAGTATACAGTATCCTGCAAATCAGGGACGCTTTGTCAAATTTAAGGAGAATAGAAAAATTTTGTCCTCCTGATGCCTCCTTTCATAAAACAAAGGAAGCTGAACAACGAATTCATCTAATTTTTCTTTTTGTCTTGACTTCTAGGAATCTCAGAGTAAGAGTTTTTGCTTAAGCTTAGTAGTATCTGTGAACTTCAACTTTTTGTTGTTGATATTCTGCTTTTAAGTCAACTTCATTTTTCCTACTCCCCATTAACATTTTATTATTGAACTGTTTTTCTTCTACAGTATCAATTCCATTTGTGTTTTGACTCCCTTTTCAGTTTTTTTAAGAAATAAGATATATAGACAAATAAATAATAACTTACATGTACTCTTTTACCTCTTAAGAAGCTCAAGGATCCTTCAAAAACGAATCCTTACATATCTTGACCTCTTATATATGAAGGAAAAAAAGATTTTTTAAAAATATAAAATCTAAAAAAATTTATAAAATGGATAGAATGCTTAGTCTTTGAACAAACCTTAAACAAAGATACTGTGCTGTCCAGTGATGGTCAAGAGACCAGTACCATCTTACACACTACTCAAGGGATAGAGATTTCAGATACCAGGAGCTCCTCAGTCAGTGGCATGCCCAAATCCGAAATCTGGGACTCATTAACGGTCAGCATAAATGCAAATAAATGTGCCTACAGTGGCACTCTGGGAACAACTGGTTATGTGCATGAAAGTGGCCAGGAAAATTCAGAAAACCAGATGAAGACATTTTTCCAAGTTAGATTCAGAGATCTGAAAGATCATAAATAACACTCATCATACTTGGTAGTGATAGAACAATTTCTTCCAAGTAGATTTGAGCACTTTACAAAATGGGTCTGGTTGCTGGCATCCCTGAGAGGTAGCCGGTAATTATTATGATCCCCACTTTACAAACTGGGAAACCGGTCACATTAGTAGCTTATCCAAGGTCATGTAAAATATCAAGACTGGAGCTAAAAAGACAGCTTGCTCTGGTCATAATTATATTGATGCCATTCTATCATGGCTGCCTTGGTTTGGTGGTTTAATATATAGGTTTCTGTGTCATTTTTCCCCCCTGCTTTCCCCAAACATTTGCAATTCACCCACACAGGTTTTTGCTAAGACTTCAAATCCAATTTGTGAAATTCATTGTCTTGGATTCAGTTGTGAATGACAGTGAGAGTTAATTGATGATAATCATGAAACTTATATAGATTACAGTTAAATGGTTATTCTTTAAATATTGGTCATCTTCAAACTTCATTTTTTGTGTTGCTTCAGTTTTCTAGTCAGCTTGTTAATGAGAAAGTGAAAAAACAATCTAAAAGGGTGATCATTGCAGTTTTTCTTCCACCCCCAATTTGAGCTGTTTTTTTGTTAGATTAAGGAGTGATAAGGCATCTTCATAGACTTCACTCATTGTGTCTTACATATTACAAATTATTTCTTGGTTACAAACAAAGTTAAAAATAACTATCCAGCCATTTTTAATGGATTCATTGGGTCTTTCGAAAGTGTATATTTACATGATTCAAATGTTTACTTAGTGACAGCGATATTCTGAGTTAAATCCATTCAAAATGACGTCTTTATAGCATTAAGCATTTGAATTATTTGCCTATTCATGAAGTTGTTATAAAGACACTGGGAAAGAGTGATACCAGCTGACCACATTGGCTGAAACGACTAGTCAGTTTAGTTAAGCGTTGAATTCCATCCTGCCTCCTCTTCACACTCATATACCCATGCCTGGGTTGTAACACTCAGAGTTAAGACTAGGCTGATATAACATAAAGACTCCAACATACAATGGCTTTAAATCAAATAGAAGTTTACTTCCCTGTCTCATCTAATAATCTGGCCAGTCTAGCTTGACTGGATGGGTTCTTTTCTCTTTTGTGCTTCTCTGCTTTGGGCCTTTGTCCTTATCTACATGGTTGAAATACAGTGAAGTCCAAGGCAAGCAATTTTCTTTGAAGCAAATGATTTAAAAATTGCACACATCACATCCATTGACGTTTAATTGGTAAGATTATGATCATTTCACAAGAAGCTGCAAGGACTGCTGGGAAATGTCTCTAGCTGGGTAGCCAGGAGCATGGGAGAATTGGAGAACAGATTTAAGGGGACAGTTAGGACACAAGCAACTTGATTGGTTGAAATGCCTCAGTCCAGTAATTTCATTCATTCATTCATACATACATACACATGCACGTACTATATGTGTATATACGTTAATTCTTACTGCAGGTATTTATTGATGATTGTGTGCTAGGTGCTAGGATCATTAGCGCTACGTAAGAAGGATACCGTCTCTGTCCTCCTAGAGTTTATGTTGTAAAGGGGAAGACAGACATTATGGATGATGGTGACAGGTATTCACAAGGGCAAATATTGGTTGCTCTGAGAAAGTGTTCTCTAACACAGAGACCAGGGTGTCAGGAATTTATGTATTTTACTATTATCGGAAAGCTAAGTTAGACTAACTTGATTTCCTTGTATCTTTCATGCCAGTGTCGTTGTGAATGTTATTAGGCATGTTAATTTTTTGTTAATAGCTCTATTGAGATATAATTCGCACACATTACCGTTCACTCATTAGAAGTGTACTGTTCAGTGGTTTTTAGTATATTCACAGAGTTTGTAACCATCATCACAGTCTAGTTTTAGAACACTTTCATCACCTCAGAGAGAGACCCCATACCAACTAGCAGTTATTCCCCTCAACCCAGCTCCTGGCAACAACGAATCTACTTTCTGTCTGTAGAGTTTTACCTTTTCTGGATATTTCACATAAATGGAATCGTACAATATGTGGTCTTTTGTGACTGACTGCTTTCCCTTAGCACAGTGTCTTCAAGGTTCATCCAAAGCATTTAAATTTTTAACTGTCCTACAACCTCAGAGTTGTATGAGTTCCTACTCCTAAATCCAGCAAAATGGTGGCCTGAAGTATTCTCACAAGGGATGGCATTGGGGGGAAAATGACTGTTTTCATGCTGTTTATATTTCCATAGAAATAGACTTGGCCTCCCAACAGTTAAACTTCAGAATTTAAATGTTTGCATTTTAAGTTAGCTGTTTTTAAACATTGTTAGCCATAATGCTAAACTCGGTAACTCTGTAAACAAGAGCTGTCTCTCTTGAATGTTCGTTTCAAAGAAAATAAATTTTAAATATTGATTTCCAGAGAAATATGCTCAATAGAGTTCTTTTTCAAGCAGAAGTCACTTGTTGAAATGTACGTGAAGGCACGGTTTTTGTAGTAAAGACAACATTTGCAACAATTATCAAGTAGCCATATTTTGCACAGTGAACAGTAAAAATACACGTAACAAATGGTTTTAGTCATGTTTTCTAAATGACGTTTTTGCTCTTTCATCTGCCAAGGGCACAAATATCAAAACTGCCTACCTAGAGCATCTTCGGAAGAAGTTCTCAGCTTAGGTGAAAACCTAACAGCTTACCAGAGTTGTAGGAAGTTGTAGGAAGTATTGCCTTTCCTTGGCAACTCAGAAATCTCAGAGAAAATCTGAAGCTCAAAAACGTATAAAAACAAAACCCTGTTTAGGGTAGCACATCTGTGGTAACCTGGACTGCATGCTTTCTAATGTCCTGGTAACATCCAGGACCTTAAAGGAGGAAATGGTATATGAATGGTAGAATCCTTATTTTGAGTCTGTTTTAGAAGTTGACACCTTCTGCCCAGGGCTGAGTTTGGATTTGAAGTTGATGGTGTCTTTTTAAAAGTCTGCTGGTGAGTAGGACTTTCATAAATGGAAAATGAAATTAATCGTTTAAGTTTGTACTTCTCTGTCCTTGATCTGAACTACTGTACTTCCACGGCCTTTGCATGGGTTGAGAGTGAGGGGGAGAAAAATGAAAAACTTGAAGTATTTGTGCTCTATTCAGATGCACTCTTTTTGAAGTGTGAATGTTATGCAGACTTTCCCTTGTATGTTGTATATTAGCATGTATATGGTATATCATTACAGGTAATTAGATGTTTTGTTAATTATCTGACAATGGAGTGAGTTACTTAAAATTACCTTTCAATTAAAAAAAATCTTGCATCATTGGATACGGATTGTGATGATTTCGGTTCATGGATTGGCATGGATCTTCACTTTCTCACCCTTTCCTCCAGCCCGCTCTTTTCTGGAAGTCAATTTCCCTTTTAAAGGCTCCTGAGCAGTCCCTGGAGGCCAAAGGAAGTGTCCTAAAATCCATTCATTACATTCTTTAAAGTTTATTCAGAGCAGTGATTTTCACAGGGCACATTGGGACCCATTTGTGGTTTGGGAAATCAATTCAGTGGGCTGTGCCCAAGAATTAAAAAGAAAAATAGAATAAGTATACAACAGAGCAGAAAGAAATAGAGTAGAATAGACCTGCACTGTCTACTTTGAAACCACTGGCCACGTGTAGCTATTGAGCCCTTGAAATGTGGTTATTAGCCCAAACGTACATGCTGTAAGCTTAAAATCCACAAAGCCTTTCGAGGCGTTTGTATGGAAAAAAGAATATGAAATATTTGAATAATCTTCTTTATTGATTACACATTAAAATGAGCATAGTTTGGATACACTGGATTAAGTAAAATATTAAAATTAATTTCACCGTTTCTTTTGACTTTCTCCAGTGTGCTTACAGTTACCTATGTGGCAGGCATTGTATTTCTGTTGGGCAGTTTTGCTCAAGCTGATGGGTAATAGAGCAGTGAATGACACAGCGACAAGCCCTCTGCTTACGGCTCTAGGGGGTGTGGACAGGTAGGGGAACATAATAAATAAATATGAGGTGACAGGTGCGGTGGAGAAAATACAGGCGGACAAGGGAGGTCCAGTTGCCAGAGGGAAGGGGGTTGCAACTGTAAATAGTCAGGGTAAGTCTAACTGAAGCACAGGCATCTGAGCAGAGATAAGGCATGTTCTCAAAATAGTACGTTGGCCACTGTGGCCAAACCAAAGTCATCCAAGGAGGAGAGTAGTGGGGGACAAGGACAAGCAGTAACAGGGCCAGACCTAGTAGGGCATTAAGGCTCACTGGACTCTTAATCTCTTAGTGAAGTAGGGAGCCGTGGATAGGTTTTGAGATGGGACAAGATGTGAGTCACGCTTTAAATGGATCACTCTGAAAATGGGTTTTTTTGCTTTTTAAAAAATAAATTCATTTTATTTATTTATGTTTATTTTTGGTTGTGTCGGGTCTTCGTTGCAGTGCACGGGCTTTCTCTAGTTGTGGCGAGCGGGGGCTACTCTTCTTTGCGGTGCGCGGGCTTCTCATTGCAGTAGCTTCTCTTGTTGCGGAGCACGGGCTCTAGGCGCGCGGGCT
>NC_041231.1:23456320-23458532 GCF_002837175.3 Physeter macrocephalus
CTTCTAAATTAATTGTCTTCTTTTCCTACCCCCTCTCCTCCTCCCCCTCCCCTTCCCCTCCTCCTCCTTTCTCTCCATCTTCTTCCTCTTCTGCCTTCTGTTCTTTCTTCTCTTCCTCCTTGTCCCTCCTCCTCCCTTCCTCTCTCTCCCTGTCTCTGTCCTTCCTCTGAAGCCTGATTTTTTTTTTTTAACAAGGATATTTAATGAAGATGTGTGTAATGTTAGACTCTTTCTGCCAGTTGACAACTACTGTGCATTTTTTAAACAGTTGAGTATTGTGCATAGCATGAGAATTTAGGTGTCCACTCTCTCCTTATCTGACTGATTAACCCCAGTGAGCCACTCCCTTGTGACATGTGTTTTTCCAAGGACTGAGACACAAAAAAGGATTATAAGGTGTGTCGGTCATTGTTTTTGAGGTGCACACTGTCTAACTGATTGGAACTGCTTGGCTCTGAAGTCTCCCTCCCCCTCGTTCTGGAATGGGGTTGACATCCTCTCTTGATTTCCTTATGTGGGATCAAAACACATAAAGACCAATATAGAATTGCCACCTTGAAGGGTCATATAATTTCATTAGTTTAGTTCTTATAATGTTATTAGTAATAGAACATAGAATAGGAAATTCTTGTAAACTTCATTTTTTTTCTGATTACAAGTGTAAACACCAGCTCATTATAGGGAATTTGAAATTGTAGAAAAGTTGACCAAACACAAAAGTAAAAATAATCAAGAATCCTGACCCTGAGAAGAACATATAGTTTCTTCAATTCCTTTTTCGTTGGATGTACACGTCTTTAACAAAACGGCAGTCGTACAGTATATAGAATTGTGTATCCATTTTTTCAGTTTAACATTACATGGTGAGCATTTTCTCATGTCATAAAGATATCTTCAGTGACTGCATACTATGTCGTTTTTTTGGATATAATAAAATTTAACTCTTCTTCAGTGTTGAGTGTGGGAGTCATTTCCAGTTTTTCTGTAATATGTTGCAGTAGGCGTATCTGTGCACAAACGTTTATCAGTTTCCATTTCTTTAGATATATTCTATAGGGGGACATTTCTAGAAGAAAAGTTACGGAATTCTTATAGATTTTCCATCCATGTTATCAGCGTACTTTTCAAAATGCACCAATTTATACTTCTACCAATACTGAATGAGAATGTTTATTTCACTGCAACTTTGCCAACACCAAGTTTTATCATTTTTTTGTTATCACTTAAATCATAGAAGGAAAAAAAGTGTATGTCTTTTTTTTTCTTGTTCAGTTCTTTCATTACAAATGAAGTCCAGAAGTTTTGTTTCTTGAGGCTGTTTACATTTCTTCTTTTAACTTTTCATAATTGCGGGAGCAGCCAGGGTTTCGAGGAGTGGGGATGGGGGAGTCCAAGGTGCTGGGCAGCTAGAGAAGGGATCCTGTTATGGGGAGGTTACTTGACCGTTCATTGGCTCTTCCGCCAGAATTTACAGAGTAATTCGCTGAGTGCTACATTACAGCTTAGATCTGAGTGCTAAAATACTGAAAGGCCAGACCAGTGGCATTCAGATGCTCCCGAAATCCCATGGAGAGATCTGGGGCTCAGAAGCTTTTCAAAAACTTTGATGCTTTAAGTTCATTCCTTTATTCAGTACACAGTTATTGAGTGCTTACTTATTCTTGGCACCATGTGGGGCAGCAGGCAATATTTAGTAAGCAAAAAAAGGGAAGTTCTTCTGTAAATAAGGTGGATGTGTGCCTCATTGCTTTATGATGAACACATACAGGACGGATCTGTGTAAAGCACTTAGCCCAGTAAGGGCAACTAGCTGCTGCTCGTCTCATATGTCTCTGTTATCATCAGCATCTCAAATTTAAAAACAAAACAAACAAACACAAAACAGTGTTCAGCCGGATGGATCCCATCTCTAGTTTCCTTATCACCCGCGGGATAGGGGCTGTGCTCCCCAGCCTGGGAAGTTTCTCTCCATTTCTTTTAGCCTCTTTACCCAGTGAGCTAGTATCTTCCAGCTCTGTGGTTCCAGAAGCTTCGAGAGAAGCAGGGCTGTGTCCAGCTAAACCGTAAGACCCTGGGGACAGCCCCTTGGGCTCCAGGGAGCTCCTCTGATTTCCAGCAGTTTAGTAGGGGTGCTGCTGAAGGTTGAGCTCCGAAGGCGGTGAGGGCACCGGCAGTTGCGCCCCCGCCCCCGCCCCCGCCCCCGCCCCCGCCC
>NC_041231.1:23458883-23513883 GCF_002837175.3 Physeter macrocephalus
CTTTCATAAATGGAAAATGAAATTAATCGTTTAAGTTTGTACTTCTCTGTCCTTGATCTGAACTACTGTACTTCCACGGCCTTTGCATGGGTTGAGAGTGAGGGGGAGAAAAATGAAAAACTTGAAGTATTTGTGCTCTATTCAGATGCACTCTTTTTGAAGTGTGAATGTTATGCAGACTTTCCCTTGTATGTTGTATATTAGCATGTATATGGTATATCATTACAGGTAATTAGATGTTTTGTTAATTATCTGACAATGGAGTGAGTTACTTAAAATTACCTTTCAATTAAAAAAAATCTTGCATCATTGGATACGGATTGTGATGATTTCGGTTCATGGATTGGCATGGATCTTCACTTTCTCACCCTTTCCTCCAGCCCGCTCTTTTCTGGAAGTCAATTTCCCTTTTAAAGGCTCCTGAGCAGTCCCTGGAGGCCAAAGGAAGTGTCCTAAAATCCATTCATTACATTCTTTAAAGTTTATTCAGAGCAGTGATTTTCACAGGGCACATTGGGACCCATTTGTGGTTTGGGAAATCAATTCAGTGGGCTGTGCCCAAGAATTAAAAAGAAAAATAGAATAAGTATACAACAGAGCAGAAAGAAATAGAGTAGAATAGACCTGCACTGTCTACTTTGAAACCACTGGCCACGTGTAGCTATTGAGCCCTTGAAATGTGGTTATTAGCCCAAACGTACATGCTGTAAGCTTAAAATCCACAAAGCCTTTCGAGGCGTTTGTATGGAAAAAAGAATATGAAATATTTGAATAATCTTCTTTATTGATTACACATTAAAATGAGCATAGTTTGGATACACTGGATTAAGTAAAATATTAAAATTAATTTCACCGTTTCTTTTGACTTTCTCCAGTGTGCTTACAGTTACCTATGTGGCAGGCATTGTACTTCTGTTGGGCAGTTTTGCTCAAGCTGATGGGTAATAGAGCAGTGAATGACACAGCGACAAGCCCTCTGCTTACGGCTCTAGGGGGTGTGGACAGGTAGGGGAACATAATAAATAAATATGAGGTGACAGGTGCGGTGGAGAAAATACAGGCGGACAAGGGAGGTCCAGTTGCCAGAGGGAAGGGGGTTGCAACTGTAAATAGTCAGGGTAAGTCTAACTGAAGCACAGGCATCTGAGCAGAGATAAGGCATGTTCTCAAAATAGTACGTTGGCCACTGTGGCCAAACCAAAGTCATCCAAGGAGGAGAGTAGTGGGGGACAAGGACAAGCAGTAACAGGGCCAGACCTAGTAGGGCATTAAGGCTCACTGGACTCTTAATCTCTTAGTGAAGTAGGGAGCCGTGGATAGGTTTTGAGATGGGACAAGATGTGAGTCACGCTTTAAATGGATCACTCTGAAAATGGGTTTTTTTGCTTTTTAAAAAATAAATTCATTTTATTTATTTATGTTTATTTTTGGTTGTGTCGGGTCTTCGTTGCAGTGCACGGGCTTTCTCTAGTTGTGGCGAGCGGGGGCTACTCTTCTTTGCGGTGCGCGGGCTTCTCATTGCAGTAGCTTCTCTTGTCGCGGAGCACGGGCTCTAGGCGCGCGGGCTTCAGTAGTTGCGGCACGCGGGCTCCAGGGCACACGGGCTTCAGTAGCTGTGGCTTGTGGGCTCTAGAGCACAGGCTCGGTAGTTGTGGCGCACGGGCTTAGTCGCTCCGCGGCACGTGGGATCCTCCCGGACCAGGGCTCAAACCCATGTCCCCTGCATTGGCAGGTGGAGTCTTAACCACTGCGCCACCAGGGAATCCCTGGAAGCTGTTTTGAAAGTAGATGGTGGGTGGGTGAGGTGATAGGCAAGAAGACGTGTTAGGAGTCCGCTGTGATAATTCTCAGTGAGACAGGGTGACGGCCAGGATCAGTATGGCAGTAGAGGTGGCAGGGGATTTATGAAATGCTAACAAATGTAGTTGGGTAGTTATATTTTGAATTTATCTGTAGGTAGAATCCAAGGATTTCCTGGTGGAATGGATGTGAAGTTTGAAAACAGTTGCATCAAGGATTACTCCCAAGATTTTTGTCTTGTGTGATGGGGTAGTATCAACTGATGGATTGATTGATTGTGGTTAGAAAGAAAGAAGTCAGATAGAAGACTGAAGATTTTCAGTTTAAGCAGCTGCTGGAAGGATGGGGCTGCCACTAACCAAAATATGGACGCCTGTGGGGGAACAGGTTTGGGAGTGTTAAAGGAAAAAATTATTTAATTTCACTCGTTAAAGAGAGTAGTGCCTTCTTTATTCGGGACCTTCCCGATAGGTGTAGGCAACGCTGCAGTGAGGTTTTATAGGAGGAAGAAGAGACTGACCTCACCTCCAGATACAGCATGGGCAAGTGAGAATTTATAGCCAAGAAGCAGGGTTGGGGGGGTCAGTAGACGGACAGTTTCTGGAAGGAAACATCAGGAGTAAGGGGGGATGCTGGCTAAACTGATCTAACAAGATTCTTGCTGAAGATAAGCTAGGATGACTCGACGTCACCTGGAGGATGGTGGAGAGTGAGGAACCCAATCAGATATCATGGGTGATCAGGTATCAAAGGTGAGAGAGTTCTGGTTAAACTGACTGAGCAGGGTTCTTGCTAAAACTGGGCTTTACAAGGAAGTGCACAGGTGGGTTCAGAAGCCTGATTCAAGTTTGGTCAAGCCAAGCATCTTTGTCGAGAGTGGACAGGGGAAGCAGGGGATACCAGGAGTATAGCTGTAGACGTGTGAGGTTGGAGTGGCTTATTTCTCACCCAGTCTGAGATATCAGGTGGGCCTTTGGATATGTGGGTCTAGAAATGTCTTAGCTAGGGCTCTACGTTGAGGCTTTCTAAGAATGTAAGTGTCAGTAAAAGGCATGCACCTAGGTGAGCTCACCAAGGGTGGGGGACAGTGGTGTCGATAAAGAAGAGAAGGGCTCCAGGATGTGGGTTCTGAAGCCAACGCCCTTAAGAGGTTTGAGCATAAGACACGGAGGAGAGGTCAAAGATGGGAGGAAAACTCCGGGACTCCAGAGCACCAGAACCCCATTGAGGACATTGTTTAAAGGAGGAGAGCATTGGCACTTGTATACAGTGCTGCTCAGAGCACTGTATACATTGTCAAAAGCGATGATGACAGAGAACTGACCATTGGGTTTCTGAACATGAAAGTCATTGATAACCTTAACAGGAGTCAAAAATGGTTGACTCTCACTCCTGGCTTCATACAGCTACCCGTCTGCTTTTGGAAATTAGGCATCTAGAATGATTTTTCCAGGAATAGTGCCTGCTCGACACTATTATTTGTTAAGATCATCACATGTGCCTCCACCTCTTGCAACCCCACTCGGACAGGGTCTAACTCTGACCTTTAGGTCATAGGACAGCCTGTGGGAAGTGATCAGAGAAAAACTCACTGTTTCCTGATGGAATCCTGTGCATTTTGCGCCATGCAACTCATTCTCTAATCCGATGGTTCAGATATTAAATACAAATAAAAGGCAGGGGTAAAAGGAGATGTATATTTACATCTCGAACTTAAAATACGTTGTCTTTAATCATCTAAAGTACATCATAGCTCGGTGTGGTTAACCTGCTCTCTAGATTAGTAAAGTACTAGTTGGTGCCTGAGCCACACATGAGTCTATCATCTTTACCTTATACTAATATAGGTAGTCTTTGATGGGTTCATCCATCTTTCAAATTAACTAAGAGCATCAAAGACTCTGGCTCATTCAAAAATTCTGAAACAGTTGAACATTTTCGAGATTTCTAGGCTGATCCCAAATCTTCGAGCATCTAGGAAATTGTAGGTAAAATAATGAAAAACATACATTGTCACTCTTTAGATACTAAATACCATTAAGGTGCTATTGGGTGAGGTAAGAGTATCCTCTCTTTGTGGAAGATGATAGATGTACTTCTTAATTTTTTCATGATAAAATGGCATTAAAAGAAATTAGAAGAGGATGAAAATGTAGGAAGAAAAATTTCACTGGTGACCTCACCTAAGTAGTTCAACATTTTATCTGTATCCTGCCAGTGTTTTGTATATATAGATCTGTTTATATGTACTACTTGTACTGTATATACTATTTTGTTTCCTGCTTTTACCCTTAAAATATCATGAGTGTTTTCCCAGGTTATCACTGTTATATCTCGGTCTTATTTTTAGGGTATCTTGCTGATTTCCATTCTTGTGTTATCTATTCCTACAAGGATGGGGTTTCTGATTCCCTCCAGTTACTCATGATGGCCAGTATGCCTGTGTAGGATGTGTCAAGATAGCTCAGTCTCTTGAATTAGTTTTAGAAATACGATGTTGGGATTTTAGGTTATCACTCAGTTTCTGCCTCTACTTTTAAGTAATATTAACATTAATTTGAGACACATAGAATCATCCCCTGGTGTCTACTGCCTGTGTTTTCCATAATAAGGTGAGGTACACTTTGCATTAACTTTGATTTCACAATTTCTGGACTTTAAGTCGCTCGGCAGTTTTCTCTTCTGATCTGATATTTCCCACTTCCCCAACTTGATTTCCACCATGGGAGCAGGGAACTTTGCTTCCTTTCAAGGGACAGCCATTCACCCTCTCTTTGTTGCGTTATCCCAAACATCGCTCCTTCTCTTTTCCCAGAGCAAGCCGTTAATTTACTTTGCCTGCGTTTGCATCTCCAAAATTCGCTTTGGTTGAGTTTTGGTCAGTTTACTCTGGAAAACTCCAACGTCTTTACCGCTTTTAAAGTATAAAATTTAAGTTGACTCGCATGCCATGCCTTAGGGGTACTGTAATTAGTTGTTTAGGCAACACATATTTATCGAGTTCCTGGGAGGTTCATGGTGTGTTTAAAATTGAGCTGTGTACCTCTGTCCTTTGTGGCCATTCCCCTATCTAGTACTGAAATCCCCAAATGGCCCCTCAGTTGAAGTATTCTTAGATTTATAACTTCAGAGAGAACCAAGGAATGTTAGCCTTCTCTGGTCAATTCCTTGTAAGTTACTGAAGATGAAACTGAGACCCAGAAAAGGAAAAAGATGTTCCCCTGGCCACGGCATAATTGTAGCTGTCTGTTTTGGGATTCCCTCTCTCTTCTAATATACTTCTTCCTTCCTTTCATGATACAATATCAAAAACAAGTGGAAATGTTAAAATTTCACTATTAAAAAGTTCACTGTTGAAAAAAAATAGACCTGATGAAAACCAAAATGTATTTTTTTATATCGATGGCCCTTTCTTAAGTTTCATTTCCAGCGGGCTCTCCTTTTTCCAGCTGTGTTAAGGGAAATTACACCAGTTACAAGTGTTTAAAAATATTAAATATGAATAACAGCATCTAAATATGTTAATTCAGAAACTGCCCACTTTTCACTTTCCCTCCCTCCCTCATTTCCTCCTTCTCTTCTGCTCCAGCTTCTAAATCAATTGTCTTCTTTTCCTACCCCCTCTCCTCCTCCCCCTCCCCTTCCCCTCCTCCTCCTTTCTCTCCATCTTCTTCCTCTTCTGCCTTCTGTTCTTTCTTCTCTTCCTCCTTGTCCCTCCTCCTCCCTTCCTCTCTCTCCCTGTCTCTGTCCTTCCTCTGAAGCCTGATTTTTTTTTTTTAATTGAAGAAGATAGCAATCGACTGAGACACAAAAAAGGATTATAAGGTGTGTCGGTCATTGTTTTTGAGGTGCACACTGTCTAACTGATTGGAACTGCTTGGCTCTGAAGTCTCCCTCCCCCTCGTTCTGGAATGGGGTTGACATCCTCTCTTGATTTCCTTATGTGGGATCAAAACACATAAAGACCAATATAGAATTGCCACCTTGAAGGGTCATATAATTTCATTAGTTTAGTTCTTATAATGTTATTAGTAATAGAACATAGAATAGGAAATTCTTGTAAACTTCATTTTTTTTCTGATTACAAGTGTAAACACCAGCTCATTATAGGGAATTTGAAATTGTAGAAAAGTTGACCAAACACAAAAGTAAAAATAATCAAGAATCCTGACCCTGAGAAGAACATATAGTTTCTTCAATTCCTTTTTCGTTGGATGTACACGTCTTTAACAAAACGGCAGTCGTACAGTATATAGAATTGTGTATCCATTTTTTCAGTTTAACATTACATGGTGAGCATTTTCTCATGTCATAAAGATATCTTCAATGACTGCATACTGTGTCGTTTTTTTGGATATAATAAAATTTAACTCTTCTTCAGTGTTGAGTGTGGGAGTCATTTCCAGTTTTTCTGTAATATGTTGCAGTAGGCGTATCTGTGCACAAACGTTTATCAGTTTCCATTTCTTTAGATATATTCTATAGGGGGACATTTCTAGAAGAAAAGTTACGGAATTCTTATAGATTTTCCATCCATGTTATCAGCGTACTTTTCAAAATGCACCAATTTATACTTCTACCAATACTGAATGAGAATGTTTATTTCACTGCAACTTTGCCAACACCAAGTTTTATCATTTTTTTGTTATCACTTAAATCATAGAAGGAAAAAAAGTGTATGTCTTTTTTTTTCTTGTTCAGTTCTTTCATTACAAATGAAGTCCAGAAGTTTTGTTTCTTGAGGCTGTTTACATTTCTTCTTTTAACTTTTCATAATTGCGGGAGCAGCCAGGGTTTCGAGGAGTGGGGATGGGGGAGTCCAAGGTGCTGGGCAGCTAGAGAAGGGATCCTGTTATGGGGAGGTTACTTGACCGTTCATTGGCTCTTCCGCCAGAATTTACAGAGTAATTCGCTGAGTGCTACATTACAGCTTAGATCTGAGTGCTAAAATACTGAAAGGCCAGACCAGTGGCATTCAGATGCTCCCGAAATCCCATGGAGAGATCTGGGGCTCAGAAGCTTTTCAAAAACTTTGATGCTTTAAGTTCATTCCTTTATTCAGTACACAGTTATTGAGTGCTTACTTATTCTTGGCACCATGTGGGGCAGCAGGCAATATTTAGTAAGCAAAAAAAGGGAAGTTCTTCTGTAAATAAGGTGGATGTGTGCCTCATTGCTTTATGATGAACACATACAGGACGGATCTGTGTAAAGCACTTAGCCCAGTAAGGGCAACTAGCTGCTGCTCGTCTCATATGTCTCTGTTATCATCAGCATCTCAAATTTAAAAACAAAACAAACAAACACAAAACAGTGTTCAGCCGGATGGATCCCATCTCTAGTTTCCTTATCACCCGCGGGATAGGGGCTGTGCTCCCCAGCCTGGGAAGTTTCTCTCCATTTCTTTTAGCCTCTTTACCCAGTGAGCTAGTATCTTCCAGCTCTGTGGTTCCAGAAGCTTCGAGAGAAGCAGGGCTGTGTCCAGCTAAACCGTAAGACCCTGGGGACAGCCCCTTGGGCTCCAGGGAGCTCCTCTGATTTCCAGCAGTTTAGTAGGGGTGCTGCTGAAGGTTGAGCTCCGAAGGCGGTGAGGGCACCGGCAGTTGCGCCCCCGCCCCCGCCCCCGCCCCCGCCCCCGCCCTGGGTGTTTGCTGTTAGTCGCTAAGCCCAACCAGCTGATTCTCATCAACCCTGAATCTAAGGATTAAAAATTAGTACATACATACCCACGTATATCTATGGAAAGGGCACTTCCTCTGGCTTTCTCTGTCCTCTCCGAGATTTCCCGCGCTCGGCGCTGATGGAGGGCAAGCAGGCCCCCAGGCCGGGACCACCCTGGGCCCCTTCCTTGGCTTTCCCCACTCCCCGGAATGCGCTTGGAAACCGTACTCCTGTCTGTGTATTTGCCTGGTTCCTATCGCCACCGTTTCAAAACACGACCAGTTTCTAATGGAAAAATAAACATTTCTGATGCCGAAGTGAGGCAGGGGTAGCTCCTTCTTTTGGACCAGTGCGTCCTGCCCCCCACCAGAGAGGGCGTGGTTTGGGGGAGGCTGCGTCTGAGTTCGGATGTGTCCATTCTAGGGCCTGCTTTTGATTTGCTCACTCAGTGGCCCCCATCTGTGACACGGGGACAGTGAAGGGCCCTGTCTCGTCGGTGTGCTGTGAAGATCACAGAAAGAACAGTGTGGTTAAGTGTTCCGGTTTAGAGTTCTGCACTGGAGGCCCTGTGCTGCTACTTTTCAGCTTGGCGATGTTGAGGAAGTAACCGGAACTCTCCAAGCCTTTTTTCTTTATCTGAAAAACTAGGGACTAAACTAGTACCTCCCCTTTGAGATAGTTGGAAGATTATCTGAGTTATTCCAAGTCAAACGTGCTCAGGGCCGTGCTTCCTATATAGCAAGTGCTCACATAACGTCCGCTCTTTTTATTGTTAGCACAGTGCATGGAATGTAGTAGGTCTTTAAGTATGTTAATGATTTTTACTACTGATTCATTTTAAAGGTAATTAAAATATTTTTAAATGGCTGTTTTTATCAAGGAGCCTAGTGGAATTAGGAATGAAATAGGCTTCTGAATACCTTCCCCCGGCCCCAAAGAGAAAACCAAAACCAAAACTTTAATATCCTAAGTAGAGAGAAATGGTTTCTGAGTTTTTCAGGATAACATTCTATTTCTAAATCATCTCTTCTCCTTCTCACCACTCATCTGGCATCCACAGGTAAGGAGTGGGCCCATCCAGAGCGATCCACCTGGCTTATTTTTGCCAATTTGAAGCAGCCTCTTAGCTACGCTGCAGCTTCAATCTGAGTGCTACAACTGTAGCAGTCCAGGCCATGGACACCAGATGTTCCTGAGTTCACATGGAGAGATCTGGGACCCACAGCTTTTCGAAACCTAAAGCTTGTGACCGAAATAGTGTGAACATGTTTTCCAGGGCTGTGCATGGGATTCTTTGGCTCGGGCGTGATTTTACTGTAGCTCTTACACGCGGGGACTGCGTTACAGGGGACTTGGGTCGCATCCCTAGCACTTTACACTGAGGAACCTGGGTGGACCCTGCACTGTTTACTGTGTCCAAGGCCAGGGATAGAGAGAGAGAGACAGAGGCTGAGAGAGGGAGGGAGGGAAGGAAGGGAGTGTGCAGGGCAGGGAGCAGGAATTCCTGTCCATGTGGGAGAAAGTGAACTTTCCCACTACTTAGATATGTTTTGAGGGAGCAGAGGGTTGGCTTTTTGGGATACACCTGGCTGGAATGACCTTGACCCCCCACTGTGCCAAGGTGTACACGTGTGTGCGTGCGTGTGTGCGCGTGCATACACCTGCCTGCAGGGCAGGTGGCGGCAAGCCCTTCCTCTGAAAGCTCCAGCATCCGTCGTTTTCAACAAGGATGCGGGAGATCATCACGAGGGCTGCTGCATGTTCGTGAAACCCGGCAAGCAGTTCTCTCTCTGTTCCTTCAAACGCCAAACAGGTTGATTTTTCTGTACTTATACGTGGTAATTCTCATAAAAACGAACAGTAAGAAAAACAGAAGTGAGGAAGTAAACATTACTGCACATTCACCGCCCCCAGGATCATGACTTGGACCCTTTTGGAGACCGTCCTTCTAAACAGCTCTCTCCTTATCCGTCTGTTACTGAACACACCTGTGCTGTCCAGTATGGTAACCAGTTGCCACCAGCAGGTCTTGAGCAGTTGAAATGTGGCTAGTCTGAATTGACATGCGCTGGAAGTGTCAAAGCCACGCCAGATTTTGAAAAAAGAGACTGTAAAATATCTCTTAAGTTTAGAGATTGATTATAGGTTGAAATGGTAATATTTTAGATATATTGGATTAAATAAAATATACTATTAAAATTAATTCGCCAAAAAAATTAATTTGCTCCACTTTACTTATGGAATATACCTACTAGAAGTGTTTAAATTACATTTGTGGCTCACGTTATATTTCTCTCTGGTAGTTGGGTGTAGGAATATCAGAGTTTTAACAGGATGATGCTACATTTTCCCTGTTTTTTTTAAATATAAAAATATGTTGTTAATATCTTTCTGTAGCAGTCGAAATATGGCAGCATTATTATTACCTTATAACTGTGTGCCGATAAGTCACAGTTTATTTAACCAGTCCCACTTTGTTGGTTGTACAGAGTTGTACACAGTAATGGTGGTGAACAAGCTTGTGTGTTCATCTTTGCAAGCCCATCTGTTTCTTTCCTTAGGGTAGGGCTTCTCAGCTGGAGGCTTGTAGACGTTCTGGTCTGGATGATTCTTTGTTGTGGGAGACTGTGCTATACATCGTGGGATGTTTAGTGGCTTTCCTCACCTCGACTCACTAGATGTCAGCAGCACGTCTGTCCCCGTTTGTCCCCCCCATCCCACCCCCATGCATGACAACCAAAAACATCCCTGGACGTTGCCATGTGTCCCCCTGCGGAGCAGAGTGACCCCAGTTGAGAAGCGCTGACATAAGGCAAAGTACCAGAATGTGAAATGCTGGGTTGAAAAGTATACGTATTTAAAATTTAGATAGATTGATAGATATTGATACATAATTGAAAATTTTATATCTGTTCCCACACTGTTTTCTAGAAGAATAGTATCAATTCGTATATCTGTCAAGAGTAACAGTGATCCTTGTTAAATGCTTATAAGACACTGAAGAAAGCAGGGGGCTGGATATTTAATTGCTAACTTATACGTTGGCAGTTTGTTTAATGGTTTTCCTGAGATCAGCTCTTGTAAAGACCATGGCGGAGGCAGTCTAGGTATTTTCTTGCGGAGACCAGCTTGGCAATGAGATGCCGTGGGCCATCCTAGCTTAGCTTAGCATAATGTACAAGGCTTCTGTGCTCATAAAGGGAAAAAAAGATGGTAGAATGGGAGAGGGAAAACCTCTTGTTGTTTTCCAATTTAGGACTTTTCTGCTAGTGAGAAGCGGGAATGGTAGTAAATGATGTAATAATCGTAGCTAATTATTGAATGTTTGCTCCGTGTCAGGCACTGGGCTAAGTGCTGTTACATGTAATTTTATTTAAACTTCACAAAAACCTGGCTGTTGGGTAAGTGCTACTGTTTTTACCAGGTGAAGGAAGGATGGGCACAGAGAGGCGGCCGGCGGTTCATCTGGCACGCCGAGGGTCACAACCTTAGTATGTGGTGTGGCCAGGATTTGAAGTCGGCAGTCCAAGGTGACCACACGATTCATTTATTCACTTTTCCAACAAATATCAATATTTGAGTTTCTCCTATGTGCCAGCCACAGCGTTTTTTGCTGAGTTTATAGGAGAGAGCCAAAAACGACACGATCTCGGACTCATGCAGACTGATGGGGGCTGATAAAAGCTCTTCTGATGAGGATTAAGGAATGTCGGAACGTGATGCCTTGAGAGCCTACACTTGGGAGACTTGCCCTAGTCAGGAAGGTCAGGGAAGGCTTCCAGGGGAAATAATGATTGAAATGAGGTCTGGAGAAAGAGAGAAGGGTGGGGGTTATGGGGGAACCAAAGAAAAGGAACATCACGTCCCGTGTGCTGAGATGCGCTGTGGTTTGTGGACGGAAGTGGCCGTGTGTAGAAGGTGCTAAGCTGAGCAGGAGGCCAGGGACAGGGTTGCAGAGGCAGAGTATCCATGGATCTGTGCTTCCCAAAGCAGTTTTGTTTGTCTGTCTGTTTTCGTAGTGAGGGATATGTGAGGTAAGGTGGGGTGGGAGTAGGGGAATGGAGTACACGATCAGACTCGTGTTTGGGGAAGATCACTCTGTGATGGGTTAAGAATGCCAGGGGGCAGGGGCAGTAGATACGGAAAACTAGGAAGGCAGGCAGTTCTGATTCTCAACAAATGATGAGCATTTCTGCCTCATTTTTTTATTGATGCTTCACAAACTAACCTGAAACTTAGTGGCTTAGGCAGCAACCGTTGGTGCAGGATTCTTCCATTCAAGCAGGGCTTAGCAGGGATGGTTTTTCTCTGCTCTGCATGGTGTTGTCTCAGGAGTGCATTCACCCAGGTGCTTGGCTGTGTCTGGAACGTCCAGCCAAGATGGCTTCCCATCCACACTTGACACTTACTTGGTCCTGACCGTGACTCGGTTCTCAAGTTGACCTCACCATCATGATAGACTTAGGGCGAAATAGGACACTGCCACGTTTCTCAGGATCTAGGCCCAGAACTGGCACAGCACCCTTCACTCTTTTGCATTTGTCAAAGCACGGCCAGTCCACGCTCAAGGGGAGGGGGAAAAGATTCCACCCTCTTGATGGGCATGTGCACACAAGAAGGGGAGGAATCACTGGTAGCCAGCGCTGGAGGCAAGTTGCTATGTGCCAGACACCATTCACGGCACTGAGAAGAGAGCACTGTATGATACAGAAACTACATTCCTACTCATACGGCCTTACAGAGGGAGACGTTAAGCAAATAAACTAGAGCAGTGTCAGGTTTAATTTACTAAGCTGTGAACTGAAACAGTGGTGTGTCAGAGAGTGGCTGAGTAGGTCAGTGGCCACGTTAGACGATTGGATTGTCAGGGAAAGTGACTGAGGAGGTAACATTCCACAGTTAAATTGAGATGATGAAAAGGGGGAGCCAGAGGTGGCTTAGGGAACGTGTGTGGCATGCAAGAGCAACCGCTAGTGCCAAGTCCTCAAGGTGGGAGTGAATGCGTCATGCTTAAAGAAGAGAGATGAAGCCAGCTTGGCTGCAGCATGGTGTGTCAGGAGGAGAAGGAGGATGCTGTGTAGGACACGTGAATGAGGAAGAGGCTATTGCAGAAGACCAAGCTAGAGAAGACTATGGATGGACTGTGATATTGACGGTAGACAGGCAAGGGAAGAAAGGCTTTAGGAGATGTTGAGGAGATAAAAGCAGGCAGCCATCGTTGATGGGTTGAGTAAACAATAAGACGGGGGGGGGGGAGTATTGCAAGATGACATCTCAGTTTCTGATGTGACCATCTCTGGATGGAGGTACCATCGGATGAGTTAGTGGAATGTTGGGAGGGCCCTAGTGTGGAAGAGGAAGATAATGAGATCGAGTTGGAAACATCTTGGGTTTTTCGGGTTGGAACCACTTCCATTTATGTTTTAGTGTGAAAGGATGGGGGACCACTTCTCCCACTCTGGGGACCTGGGCTTGTGACTGGCACGCCACGTGGAACTCCCAGGATGTGAGATGACCCAGAACACTCACGTACCATCAGGTGTAGGCTGATGTGATTTTCTAACAGGTCTGTAAAATGTATTCAATTGTTAAAGGGTGGTGGGTAGAATATTTTACTTCTGCAGTGGCTGTTAGCTGGTGTTCTGGAACCGTGCTCTTCTTTTTGTTTTTAGTGTCTCTCAGGGGCATCCGATCGTCTGACCCTATCAGATGGATGCCAGGAAAAGGGAAGCCTAGGTAGAGGGTGTGTGAAAGGTGATGGGCATTTATTTTTTTTAACTGGCAAGGTTGTGGACTCTAAGTTCACAAATATAGTAGCAAAAATCAACTGTTGCTTCTAGGGGTGTATATTCGCCCAGCTGATCAAAGGCCTGCGTACAGGGATATAACTTGCAGCATTGTTTCTGAGAGCAAAAGCAGCAAAATTCCCTAAATGCCTGTCAGGAGGGAAGGGGTAAATTATGGTCTGTCCTAGGCTGGGGGTGGAAAACACACGGGGACTGTGCTCTGCAGCTGTCAGAAAAGGATGGGGACCTGTGTGTGCCGACGTGGAAATATCTCCAAGATAGCTGAAGTAACCAAGTGGGGAAATACACCACTCTTTGGGTAGAAGGCAGAGAAAAAGTATACGTACAAAACCCTGTGATTGTATATGTGTAGAATATTTTTGGAAGAGAGAGACAAGATATTGGTAACAGTGGTTGCCTTTGGAAAGGGAAATTGGCGGTTGGGGGAAGGAATTTATGGTCTGTGTTTACCTGTTTGTGCTCTTTGATCGTATACGTATGAGTCTAACACCCATTTGAACATACTTCTCCCAGGATGCCGAAGTGTTATTACCTAAAGGGCAGAAAGCCCTGGGGAAAAAGATCAGATACTGGGTTTTGATGATGTCTCTTTTTAAATCCTTGCTTTTGGTAAACGTGAAAATCAGGTGTGATTGCTGATTGATTTCCAAACCCAGTCATAAGAAACAGTTGATTCAGCCCAGATCAACCACGTCCTTGCTCCAGATTCCCAACTCTGCGTGGCTTGTCTCTTACATAATGCTTGTTTTATCGACTTCCATTATCTAAGTATCATCTAGAACTTTTTTTTTTTTAATTGCTAGTCATCTAAGACTCATCCCATACTAGCTTAAACAAAAAGAGGCTGTATTGGACTGTGTGACTGAATAGGCCGGGTGTAGACCTGGCAGGGCTCAATCTAAGTCCTAAAGCCTCATCTTTACATTTCTCCCCTCTGCTTTCTTCTGTGTTGACCCCATTTCTAATGGGATCCCCTTCCTGGAGGTGAGTAGCTCCTGCAGCTCCATCCTTGCAACTTTCAGCTTGAAGGATAGCCGGGAGGGTCTCACTTGGTGTCCAGGCTTTCAAGCATTTGTTCTCCAGGCCTCCTTTAGCTCACATGCTCGTTGGGGCGACGTTGCAGGTCAGGTTCCTTTTGGCAATTCACTTAAAACTGGTAAATCCCAAGCTCCTACTGTATTCCCTATTCTCTAGGCCTGGAGACCCTAAGATGAGTAAAATATTTGGGCAGGTCTTGAGGAGCTCACAGCGTGTTAGGGAAGGTACAGAAGCTAATGTGGAAACCGTTTTTGATGTGAAATATTAGACTCGAAGCAATTCTGGGGAGGGCTCATCTCCGCCTGGGAATATTAGTGGGAGACTTGTGAAAGAGGGACACTGGCGTGAAGTCTTCTCTGAGAAGAGCTCCCTCATGCAGACAGGTCAGAGGAGTAGGCTGAAGGCATTCCGGTCTTAGACTCGAGAGAGCAGACAGTTTTAATTTTCATCAAGTGCTGCTTATCAGGCTTCAGAATGGCAGGTGTGCCATCCTCCTCTCATCTCGTGGCCACCGCCACCCCGCTGGACCAGACCTTCCAAGGTAGTCTCTCATCCTCCGAATATTGGAGCGTTTTATTTCTTTGCCCTCATCTGGCAGAGGCATTTATTACTTTGTATGTTACTCACTTCTCTCTTTTCCCCAGTTCCCTTTCTTGCTCATTGTCTGGGCCACGCAATTAGTGCCCTAATTTCAAGCAGTAGTCCCCCCTCTAGCAAAGGGGTTGCGTTCCAAGGACAGACTTTGTCATCAGCAACTTTGTTCCCAGCTGCTCCGATAATGCAGGCAGCCTAGGGCTGTATTCGAGGAAGACCGAAGCGGGGTGGGTTCAGCATGAAAATAGCCAACTCTTTTTGCTGGAAAACACATTACAGTAGTCTTGAACCTGACAAAGGCAAGGAGTTCAGAGGAGGAAGGAAAGCAGCGTGATTGGTGGCTAAGGTAGTAAGGAGGAAGGGAGAGGGCCTGGGCATGTATTAGACGCTGGGGTCAGATTTTGTTACAAGGGTATGAGGGTCAGGCGACAGCGCTTAACATGAGCCAGACATGCGTGAAGGAAGATCGTGGCGAGTGGAAAGCAAAGCATCGTTTCATTGTTGGTCCAACCGGCTCCATCCCAGCCCCTCTTGGCAGGTAATTAATTCTTGGAATCTGAGCTTGAGCACAGCCCAGTCTTGGACCTAAGTGGTCCCTCTCAACAGACCTGAATCTGGCCATCCTTAGGTGGGTCACATGAGACCAGAAGCACGTGTACCTCACCACGTCTGCTCATCGTACAGCAGAGGGGATTCAATACCAAGGAGAGGGACGCATCTACCCCGATGGGTGTGTGACTTCTCCTTCGTTCTCATCTGCACTTGGTGAGAATGGAGGAAACACCACTGTGGTGAGGCGCAGAGCCGTCTCCTTCCTGCAGGTACTACATCCACCAAACCAAGGAAGACCGTGGCCATGGGGCAACTGTCCGCACCTCCAGAAGTAAGCTACAACTGAGCCCTTCCTTACCAGTTCTGGGCAATGTTACCACTGAAACGGTATCAGTAAAAATGTTGGGAAGACTTCTGTGCTCTCCCCTGATGCCAAACCCTAGGCAAAAAAATGCACCAAGGTCACTCTTTAATAACGGGCAAGAGCTCTTCGCTCCAGTTCGTTATCAGAAGCTGACGATATAAATGTTCTCTCTTTGGTACAACCCTTGAGTGCAGCTCAGTGATACATTAAAGGGTTGTTGGTCAGTGGCAATGAAGGACGTAGAGGGGAATTTCTAGTTTTGATTGGGAACCAAGCCACTGAGTCCTGTGTGAGAAAATGAAACAGGGGCGGTAGGTGTTAGTGTGGGACACAGGTCTTCTCTGCAGTTCCTGAGGCCACCTGCTGCTGCCTGTCCCGCCCTTGCATATTGTGAGACCCCTGGAGGCAAGGGCCAGATTGGTTTTGCTCACAGCTGTTGGATACAGACCTACACTTAGCCTTGTGTGGACCATACGGTCGACCCACCCATGATGCCCAGGGCACCGGCAGGAGCAAATTATGCATATTATTTTTCATTTTCATTGTTATCTAAATTTTCCCCGGTGATCTATTTATCAAGGTTTTACTCTTCACTCTCTTATAATTGGAGACTCTATTGCACAAAAAACCCCATTATTCCATGTGTATAGAATGTTGTCAGATACAGTACTGCCTTGTTCTGGGGTTATTTTTTTGGGTGTATGCCATATCTTAAAGTCACTCTAAAATCCCAATGGGTAGAGAACCTGTCTTTTAAGAATCTTTTGATTCCTGATTTAGAATATATAATAGGTGCTTTATAATTGATGATTTTCCCCAGTGAAAAGCTCTTAAGGTTTCTTGAGTACAAGAGCAATATCTTAGATTTATTCCTCTCCCCTGCCCGGGTTCCACACATAGTAGGTCTTGTCTTAGAGGCAGAACCATCAGGAACAGCAGCGTTAATGATGCAGACACCCCGTAAGACGACGCTCCTGTAATGACGCCTGGCGTTAGACTTAAGCCCAGGGAAAGCACATTAATGGGTCTGAGTAAGGTTTTTCCTCTTTGTCTCCATTCTATTTTTTGGTCCCTGAGCAGGCTCTGTGTCTCTGTGGGGAAGCAGCAGACAGCTTCAGTGAGTATAAATGTTACAGCCACAGGTGGAACATAGGCCCAGAGATAATCACATGTACCAGTGATCCCTCAGTAGGTTGTATTAACACGTGTGGTTCTTTTATCAAAGGAATTAAGTTTTCTTGATTTGTTAGAAAATAGTACTTTTTTGGCCGTCTCTGGAGCGGAGGAATCGATGTTTTGGGTATCTGTCTAGATTGACAGCTTGGATTGCTTTTTTTCCCCCTGAATTTTGGTAATTCCTGATTGAAGAGTGCATTGTCTCTTAAATTCTCTTAAGTGATCACACTTTCTTTGTGGACAGTAATTCTTTCTTTTTCCTAAAAAAGAAGTAAATCATATCCTCGCACTTTTTTTTTCTTTTTTCAAAAAATCTGTCTTTGAGAAGCACTCATCTATTTTTTTTTCTCTTTCTCGCTCTCCTACATTTGTATTTGCCTAGAAAGATCTTCAGATGCATTTCTGTTGGTTGGAAGGAAGTATTCCTTAAATAGATGGATGCGATAGAATTGCCACTTCAAGTCTTGAATTTGGGAGGATATCACTTGCCTAATGGCATAATAATGGAGTTTTTCACCCCTTGCCACTTTAGAATAACAGTTTTAAAAGCTCCCAGAAAAAGTGGAAGATGAAAGGTGACAATCCGGAGAACTTTATTGGCCCAGCACTACTTTTGGGGGCGCTGATCTGGGGTTACCTGTCCTGTGAGAAAACCAAGATCCCCACCCAGTCACAACACATTGGGTCCCATCCCTGCTAAGACCAGGTTACAAGATAAAACTCTCCTCCCTCTTCATTGTTAAGATGGAATTTCCATTCATTGAAAGCCTAAATCCTTTGCATACTATATTTATGCTTGTTTTCCTCCTGCAGGTAAAGCTTTATTTGGCGCCTTCCGTCTTCTGTGGTGGATTTGACTTTTTAGGGCAGATGGAAATTTTGGAGATAATTACTCCCCTCCTCCATTCCCGTGGCTCTAATAACTGCCACGTCCCGGTGCCACTTTGATAAAAAACGTTTCCGTAGCTGCTCGCCTCTGTTGCCTCTGTCCGCCTTGTCTTAGAGGCCCATCATTTTTGCACATCAGTATTAATTCAAACACCCTGAAATGCTAATAGCACTAGTAAGCTTTTAATTCCATGGAATTTATTGCTTGCTGTATTTCCATGAATTTATAACGCTCTGATTCTTAAGAGCCCCATTTAATCAGTTTTGCCTGGCACCGAACATAATAAACAACTTGCCGGTGAAAGAGTGCCACTTGGGGGAGGCTGCTAACAAGGAAGTTAAATGCTTCTGCCACTAGCAGTTTCTTCGCTGTATTTTTCATGAGCCGTAATGTACTTTGCTGGCTTCAGAGCGCGGTGGTTGAACGCAGGGACAAACGCAGCCCTGCTTTCACACTCAGAAGCTCAGACTTCGCTGGGTGTCTTTGCAGAAAGCCCAGAAGACATCGACACTTTCAGCCTTATTTTTCTTTTCTCCTCTATCTTAATGGCTTCAAATACTTTTTCATTATCTTTACCTTAATCTCTTAGCCTATGATTTATGGACTGGAATGGTGAGTGATATCAGTGGGCAAAAACAATCATTAGAGGCTGTTAAGCAACATTTATTGTTTATTTGGCTGCCTGTCTGTAAAAGTACACATGATGGCCCTAATAGCAAAATATCAAATTATCAAGTGCTTTAAAGCAGAAAATGTCATTTGTTTCTCAAAGCTGCACCAACTTTATATAATTGCCCTTTTAATTATCCCTAGTGGCCTATGAAATTTGCAAAATAGAGCATCAGAGGTTTGATTTACTTACATGTTGCACTTTGGTGGGATTCTTAATGAAGTTTGTTTAGTACTAATCCTGAGATGAAATTTGTAAATGTTTGTAGTGAGGGACTTTGAAGTGGGTGGGAGCCTAGTAATAAAACTGAATCAACTGGCTTCCTCAGGATGGAACAATATGGCCGTATTCTTGGACCTAACATTTTGAAAAATTCTTTTTATAGTGGAATTTTATTTTTAATTCAGGTCTAAATGAATATGCCTTAAGTTCAGTTTTGTACTTTCTTCTTTTCCTGCCCAGTTAAGTGATGTCATTGTTACTCTCCTAGGGCCTCGGAGGGGTCATTTGTTTGTTTCCTGGCAATTTTGGGTTGGGGTCAGCTGCTGCTGCAGAAATCACTGTCTAGGAGATGATGTTCAGAACCAGATCTCTATAAAGCCCATCTTTTGGAGGTGATTTTTGCAGTTGTAGATCTGGGCGCTGATTTCCGACTGAGATTTGGAGCCCTGGAGTCCACTCTGACTCTGAGGTCTGCTGGGACTGTTTTGTGTTATCTTCCTTGAAGTGTGTGCGCACCGTCATGTGCCAATAAACGAACCACAAAAACCACTCCGAGTCTCTGTGAGCCCAGGAGGGGTCTGCGTGGAGGGTGCCGCGGCCAAGCGCGTTTCCATCTCTCTGCATTCAGTCACCTGCCCAGATTTTTGTCTCCAGTCTGCAGAGACGAAACACGGGGCTACATCTTGGGTAATAAGAGAAGCAGGGATGTAGCATGGTGATAGGGAGAGCCTGGCATTTGACTGAAGGCTGCTTCGCTGGGCACAGGAAGCTCTCTCGCGGTTCTCACTGATAGAGATAGTAAATAATCCTGGTGGGACGGTGGACACCTGTAGAGCAGCACTCGTTAGGCATCCCCAGGTTGACAACGCACCAGTGATAACCGCCTGATGGGTGTGGCGTGGCTCCTCGCAGCTCCCTCTCCCACTGATGAGAATGTCACAAGGGACAGGATCAGGCGACGAACAGGAGTCTGTAAGATTGCATCTCTTATTTCCCCTTTATCCACCTGACTTGTCACTCGGTCGAAGGGGCTAGCACAGCCGTGTCTCCAGCAAACCCTGTTGGTTGTTGCCTGGTAACTTGTTCTTCTCAGAGTGATGGTGAAAAGATTGTTTCCTCTCCGTATCTCCCTGGCGTGGAGGGGAAGGAGATCAGTTTTAATGACTGCTCATCATGTTTTGAGGGGTGCTTCTTGACCCTTCCTCACCTCTCGCAGTCTTCTGAGGCTTGCCCGCCCCGCGGAATCTCTGAAACAGCATTTGTAGGTTCCCAAGCGCCTCAGGGGTACTTATTTTTTTGTTTTTTATTTTATGATAGGTCAAACAGTTTTTTATTTATTTGTTTGTTTTTGGGTTTTTTGGCTGCGTTGGGTCGTCGCTGCCGCGTCCCGGCTCTCTCCAGCCGCGGCGAGCGGGGGCCGCTCCCTGCTGTGGTGCGCGGGCTTCCCACCGTCGCGGCCTCCCTCATCCGGGAGCGCGGGCTCCAGTAGTTGCGGAACGCGGGCTCAGTAGTTGTGGCCTGCGGGCTCCAGAGCGCAGGCCCAGCAGCCGTGGTGCACGGGCTCAGCCGCCCCGCGGCACGCGGGATCCTCCCGGGCCAGGGCTCGAACCCGTGTCCCCTGCATCGGCAGGCGGACTGTCGACCACTGCGCCACCAGGGAAGCCCCAGGGGTACTTAGTTTTAAGTCCCTGTGCTGTGACTCTACCAACTTTTAGGGTTACTTTCTGCCTCCTTCATCTAGCGGATGGCAATTTAGAAGCTGAAATAATTTCCGAATTATTAAATTGCAGGCATGTTTCAACAATCCAGTAGTCCCGTCTACCAGAAGTAGTCATATTTGCCTGCTTCGATGTCTTTTGTCTTCATAGTTGAGTGCTGCCCCCCTTACCTGTTGTCTCTTTTGCAAATCATATCTCTATTCTTGCTTTTAGCTGCTCGACCTTGTCCTTCCTTCTATAATAGCTGTTGCTTTCTGTCCTCCACATCAGCCGAGCGTACCTGTCTGACATTTCCATTTGCATATGCAGTTCTGCGTGCAGTCATTTTGCAGCCCTCTTGGGCAGACTTTTGTGGCTTTCTGTGGCCTCTCTCTGGTGGTCCCAGAGCATCTAGATGTTGGTCTTTTCCGTTTGGTTTTCCTTTTGGCTTCTCTTCCATCTGAATCTACTGTACACTCTTTTAAACTTTTCTAATATTGCGTCACTTTCACACACATTTATGAAAACGGTTCCTCTCAGATGAGAGACTTGGCCCACTTTCATCACTTCAAGGCTCATGATATGTACTAATACATAGTGCAAATACAGGTTTAGGGTATTTCCGGTATCCTCTCAATGTTGACCTTAAATAAGTTAATGTTTGCACACACACATTAAACACTGTAATGTATATGATATGACAGGGCGACTCACATGATTTATGCAAAATGCTACTTCTGGTGTATTTAGAGGACATGATCCAATCAAGGAGGTGAAAGTTAAAGTTCTTTGGGGAAGGATTGGATTCCATACTGTCCTTGTGTTTCTGTGGCTGGACGTTCAGTCTGATTTGGACAGAGCATTAAAAGCCCAAATGTGTGACCCTTTGTGGATGTGACTCATGGATTAGGTGACTTTCTTACTTTCCCCCCAGGATTGTCACAGTTCCAGGCACCTTACACACTCCTGTCTTCCTTGTGCTTCTACCTCTGTATCTATCTCGGCAGCCCTAACAGATTCTTAGCTGTTGTAAAAATGAATCCACCCATTGGTGGGTTTCAGAACCAGCATTGTCCCGCGTGTTCGGTGCTTCATTGTTGGTCCAGATGACATCGGAGTCATTCCTTCCATCTCCAAGCCCTCCCGCGCTTTGCAGCCTTGCTCTCAACTTTGGTGCCCTCACCCGATTCCCGAGGTGTGCAGTGAACGCTTTTGATACCCAACGTGTGACCTTTGCTTTTCACTCCCCCCCCTCCTATGTGATTCTGATGAGGTTTATCTTCACGTTTGTCACTTTGTTCTCCATTTCCTTTGTACTTTATCACTTCTTTTGGCTTCAGTCCAGCTGTTCGTGTGCTTATGCTTGTTGGTGTAAATCATCATTGCGCCATTAACAAGCTCACAGGTCACCGGGACAAGAGCTAGCCGGGGCAGCCTCCGTCTGCTCCTTTTCTACTGTGTTCCATGTTTTCTCTTCTCTGCCTCTTTGAGAGATACAGAGACAGACGGACAGACAGGTTGTTTGTCAAGTCACCTAGCTTCTTAGATCTTCGACTAACATTGGGCTGTTTCCTCCTAGAGGAAAACCTTTTCGTTGGCTCTCGGGACTGGAGGTGAGCTAATGGATGAGTGAATACTAGCAGTGGGTGCTGCCGATCTGATAATGGATTTGCCTCCGGGCTTCCTACCAAGGGTTTTCTGGAACTCAGAGCCATTTTTTTGTTCATTTCTTGGGTTTTCTTTGATATCAGGGAGGTGGAATAATCCCTTCAGGATCTTTTCTTTCTGATTTCCCATGCTTTGTCTTTCACCTCGTTTCCCATCTGGTCAGCTGTAGCAGGTACCTAGCACAGCCCGAAAACAGTTCTCAAAAAATGTGGCTGATCCTATTGCTTTTGGCCGAAGTTCTTGTGGTTGTCGTTAGGTCAAAGAGAAGCAGTCCAGAAAATTCTTGAGAGAAAAGAAGGCATAATTTGTTTTCTCTTCCTCTGTTTCCTTGCCACCTCTAGATTCTTGGAGTTGGAGCTAATACCCTACAGAGTACAGTGGGACTTGCCTGAAGCTTAGGGAGGGCGTTTCTGACCGTGTAATTGGTAAGGTGTGCAGTCTCTCGAATCAGATGAGCTGGCTCTGCATCCCAGCTCGGCATCTTTTTCACTGTGTGATCTTGTGCAAGCTTGATCTCTCTGAGCTTCTCTTTCCTTATCGGTAAAATAGGGGAAACTGTACCCATCTTTTAAAGGATGCCATGAAAATAAAATGCAATCATGAACGTAAAAGCAATAGATCAGAACCCAGTGCCTAAAATGGTACAGTTATTTTTTTTATACAGTTCAGTGTACCTAAGAAAATCAGTTGCATCTTTCTGTAATCCAACTGAACGACAGTGTCGTCATCGTTCAGTGGACAGTTCTGTGCTTGGAGATGCAGAGTAGAAGGCCAACGACGAGGACACTGGGAACCTCCCTGCCCTTCTAATAGAGCGTTCAGCAAGGCAGCTGAAGAGGAATGAGGCACGGGTGCCAAAGCAATTAGAGAATCCAGTCAGATCCCTTCTACGTGGCAATGTTTTCCGAGTTGGTAGGACTTAAGGTTTGAACTAATTTCTCTGAAAAGCCCTTCACGGCTCTCCATGTCTGATGGTCTCCTCCGTTCCTGAGGATTTCTCATCCTCATTGGACTGCATTCTGGAATTACGGCTTTTATATTTGTTGGCGGTTTACCGTAACTACTCCGTGGGTCTTCTGAATTGATGTGTTTGGGAAAACCTCATTTTTTTTTTGGTTTGCTTTACTGTCACACAGTAGCCTCTTTTGTCTAGAAGTCACTCCAGGGCAGGTCTCCAGGACTGTTGGGTGCCCAAGGTAAGATGACAAGTGTGGTGGCTTGATGATGGGGGCACTAATGCGGAAATTACATTCAGGATTAAATTGAATACCATTGGGTATAGGTGCCCAAATGTTTTTTTCCCCTTAAAACTATCTTTGGACATTTAACTCACGGTCACATGGAAGTGATAAGTCACTGAATGAGAATTTTCTAGAGAGATGCCTTCTCCAAATCTGGGTTTCCTTTGGGTGTGCTCAAGCTGGTTGTTATGAAATAGTGTTGTAGTGGAGCTTTGAAACGGGACTAAATCTCCAACAAGGAGTAGCTTATGCGTGACTGGAAGCTGGGTCAGTGGAGCAGGTTTATGTAGAAACATTGGCAACTATCAGTTTTTCAAAGACAGTTTCTCTAACTCTTGCACGATTAGGTTAGGCTCCCCAATTATATGTTCATATAGCGTCCTATATTTTCCCCTAGCACTTACAATTATAAGTGATTCTTTCTAAAGCTATTCTTTTAGCGTGTTACTATCTCCAAAGATTGCAGATTCCAGAAGGGTCAGGAACCGTATTCACTTCTACCTGTCTAGCACATCACGAAGGATCTGGCACTTGATGGGACTTGACGTATTTATTGAACGTTGAGTAAGAGGGCAAGCGTTTTTATTCTTCACTTACTGGGAATTTTCCATGACTGGCTATGTTTCAATTAGGATTGAATGTAGGTGCATGGAACAAAAACCTAACTACAGTGACTTACTCCAGGGGTTGGCAAACTTTTTTTGGAAGGAACTCGACAGTAAATATTGTAGGCTTTTGGAGGTTATTCAGTCTTAGTCACAACTCCCCAGCTCTGCTGCATGAAAGCAGCCATAGGTGGTGCTTCGATCAGCGGGCCTGGCTGTGTTCCAATAAAACTTCAGGCAGTCAGCCTCCAGGTTTGGCCCATGGGCCACAGTTTATAGTCCCCTGGCTTAATCAAAGTGGGGTGGTGGTTGGTGGTGAATTCTATTTAACAAAATAAGAGGTCTAGAAGTAGGCCTTCCATGACTGGAGTACCCTTTAAGAGGGTCCTCCAAGACTGGACTGCTTCTTGCTTGTCTGCCCACCATCTTTAGCTTATCTCTTTTCTTCTCATAGTCACAAGGTAGCCGCTTAGACATCCAGGGTGTGTTTCCAGGCATGAAAGTGCAAAGGACAAAGACATTTCTTCTCTCCAGATGGTGCTTCTTTGTACAATGAAATAGACCTTCCTGGATTTATCTTCTTACTTTGGACAAAAGTCCAAACAGTCTTCCTTTGACTGTTGTCTGTATGTCATTGGCCAGGGGACTGTGTCGCAGGGCTACTTCCAGTGACAAGAGAGCCTGAAACTGCAGGGTTTTTTTTTTTTTTTTTTTTTTGCAGATATTTTAGTTGAGCACATTGCTGCCCAAACAAAGTTGGGATGCTGGTACTCGAGGAAGGAGGGTGAGTGAAGTTTGTGTAAGCAACTGTCGAGGTCCACTGGACTGTGGGTTTGAAACTGTACCGCGCCCCCCCCATCTCTGCCCTGGTCCGCACGTTCTTTCTATTCAGGGTTAGTTTTGTTATGGATTAAGCGTAAAAAGCTCTGGTTAAGCGCCTGTTTCACAGTTTCAAATCTCAGCTCTTCTCCTCACTTTCCCTCTGACCTTGGCCTCAGGTTTTCTCAACGTTAAAAAGAGGAACAAGTGTAGAGACCAAGCCTGGAGTTGAGAGGAGTAACTTTGAGAAGGTGTGTGAAGCATTTAGCGCTGTGCCAGCTCCTAACAAACAGTCAGTAAACGGTGGATGTCATCCTTAGGACTAGCATGAAGGTACAAATGAGATTTTATCTCCACCTGCCCTTTATAACAGAGATGTATTTATAGTAAAAAAAAAAAAAAAAAAAAAAAAAACAAACCAGGAGAAAATAAAGGAGCAATGAATATAAGCTTACCAACGAGTATAAAGCGTGAGGAAGGATTGGGTCTTCTCTCCATGGTCATAGGCATTTCAGAAAATTGGGAGTTTTTCAAAACAAGCCCCAGCCTGATTAAAATGGCAAAGTTCGCAATAAACAACAATACAGCAGTAAAACCCCAATTCCCCAAATCCTAACTGTGGTTACCCCTGCCCAGCAGTTATTGAAATTCCCAGCTTTCATGATATTGCATAGACTAGGTGGTGTTGTTTTATCTCAGTTTTTAAACATATTTAAGTTCCTCTGGGCTGGTATTCCACTAGACGGGGAGTCTGACTCTGTCCAAGGCTGAGTTCCCTCTGTGATGTGTACACAGCAGAAAACTCCATGCTTTATCTGCCTGCACCCTGACCTACTGTACCCAGTGCAGGTGTGGATGAGGTGTTCTGAAGAGCAAGGCGGTTGGAAAACGCTGGTCTTGAGGGCTCCTTGCTTAGATATTCCTGATTTTAAAGGAATCTCTTTGGGGGTTTCCTTAGCTCTTTCAGCCACTGTGTGATAAGTCCTTGCCAGGTGCATTGGACATGCTCTGCATTTGCTTAAGGAGGGCTAGCCCTCTTACAAAGGGAGTCCCGAGGCCACCAAAGAATCCAGCCTGAGGCTCATTAACCAAGGACCTTTGCAGTGGCTCAAGATCTCCTAAGTCACATCATAAAAGCAAGAACCTTACTGAGAAAACACTCTGGAGCTTCCCTGGTGGCACGATGGTTAAGAATCTGCCTGCCAATGTAGGGGACATGGGTTCGAGCCCTGGTCCAGGAAGATCCCACATGGCACAGAGCACCTAAACCCGTGCGCCGCAACTACTGACCCTGAGCTCTAGAGCCCGCGAGCCACAGCCACTGACCCTGAGCTCTAGAGCCCATGTGCTGCAACTACTGAGCCCGCGCACCTAGAACCCATGCTCCCGACAAGAGAAGCCACTGCAATCAGGAGCCCGCGCGCTGCAACAAAGAGTAGCCCCCGCTCGCCGCAACTAGAGAAAGCCCGCGTGCGGCATTGAAGACCCAACGCAGCCAAAAATAAAATAAATAAAAAATAAATAAATTTATATTAAAAAAAAAAAAAGAAAACCCTCGGGAGGTTTGTTTCTAAAACCAGTCAAAATACTACAGTAGGGCTTCCCTGGTGGCGCAGTGGTTGAGAGTCCGCCTGCCGATGCAGGGGACGCGGGTTCACGCCCCGGTCCGGGAAGATCCCACATGCCTCGGGGCGGCTGGGCCCGTGGGCCATGGCCGCTGAGCCTGCGCGTCCGGAGCCTGCGCTCCGCAACGGGAGAGGTCACAGCAGGGAGAGGCTCGCGTACCGAAAAAAAAAAAAAAAAATACAGTAACCACCCAAGTGTCATTTTTAAAAAGCAAAAGCCAAGCCTCAAATGAGCAGAGCCCCAGCAGAAATCTCTTCTCCAAATCCATTACGCAGGAGATGAACTCGGTAAATACCGAGGACTCTCCCATTTAGGCTCTGACCCTCACTCAGCAAGGGGAGTGATTTGTTTCCTACTTTGGTTCTGTGCCCACCTTTTTTCGAACCTTTTAATTTAAAAGAGACAGTGATTAATGATGCTTTTGATCCGCTGACTTATTTTTTTCTTTTAAAGGGCACTCTCTTTCTCTTCTACATAAATTTGATGTTGGAAGTAAACCATGAATATAAAAATTATATTGCTTATTTATTTCTGGGTGTGTCAGGCATATACTAACTCTCTCTCCCCCCATCCCACAGTTTTGACAGTCAAGGTGCAGTTTGGGTTCATATAGTCTTGGCATTCTGGGTCTGATGTGTAGTAAGGATCTGACAAGTGTTTGTTGAGTGAACAAATAGAGGAATGAATTAATAAATGTTACTTAATAATCAGGGTTTGTGTGAGGGCCGTTCCAAAAGTGTATTTCCAGGTAACGTGTGTGTGTGCCTTCTTACTGAGAAATAATGAATGTTCTATAAGCTGTGCTATTGGGCTTTGTTTGGAACCTGTGATGATCCAAATTAAGGTAGTTCACAGTGCAAGGTCTTTCTGCCCATGTCTCCTTGGTAGCTACAGTGGTCTTTCCTTCCAGGGCTGGATAATCAGGCCAAGAAATACAGTCACTTTGAAGTCCGTGAATATTTTTATAGTCATCGTAGACTACTTCTCAGAAACACAGCTTAGTCTACAGAGCATGATAACCTGTATTGCTAGTCTGTGCTGCTTTTACTGTGGGTATGTAGATGTTGATACCCAAGGAGGGGAAAAAATAAGCCTATCGATCACAGCATTCTGTCAGAGCTTAGCAAATGTAGATTTCTTTTATAATCCTTTGGTCCATTTCTTTCAGAAATAAGAATCTTTTTTTTCTGGGCTTTACCCTTCTGCTTAATTTTATGTTTTCCTAGTTAAATATATGAAAGGACAAGTACTGGTCTTAGTTCCAGATTGCACAACTGGAAGCTAAAGTTGAAAAAGAAAAAAACTAAGATTTTTTTTTTGATAGTGTGTTTCATATTGTGTTGAAAACTTAGTGATAATTTATAAAAAGTAGCATTATTTATATAGATTTTTAAATTTTTTTTTTTTTTTTTTTTTTTTTTTTTTGTAGTACGCAGGCCTCTCACTGCTGTGGCCTCTCCCGTTGCGGAGCACAGGCTCCGGACGCGCAGGCTCAGTGGCCGTGGCTCACGGGCCCAGCCGCTCCGCGGCATGTGGGATCTTCCCGGACCGGGGCACGAACACGTGTCCCCTGCATCGGCAGGCGGATTCTCAACCACTGCGCCACCAAAGAAGCCCTATATAGATTTTTAAAATGTAGAATACAGTCTAAAACTTAGTGTGCTGTAAGATCATTACTTGGACTCTACGGTAGCTTTGCAAGGGACCTCTTACTTTAAAAGGTGTAAATGGTACATGGTGCTATACCCGTCTCATCTTGAAATGTATTATCGGGCCTCTTTCTGTTTTACCTTAATGTGCCCAGGGAACTTCTGTTTAGTTTAAAAAGACACCCAGAAGAAGGAAATGCAGTTAATAGCTTAACACGCTCCAAACTTTACTAGCAGTTCACACTTAGGAGAAGGATAGGTGATGTAAAGTTGAAAGCTTATGGTTACCCAGGGGTAATATACCTAAATTCTACTTCAGATTTTACCCCACCTTCTGGTCGGCTCTGTTGTTTAATAAATAGAAAGGTGGAAAGCTGGCTGCTCTGGATCCTTTTCAAGGTCCTTTCCTGGCTCTAGCAGCACTGTGGTCATCTGAAAATGATGACGTTGCCACACCCCCGATGCGGCATCTCCAGTGTGGTTCAACTGCTCATTTCACTCATTCTCTTTGATGAATCTCTGCCCTGGGAGGGACAGATTTCATTTTAAATTTAAGGTGACCCAGGGACTCTAACGTGGTGTCACGTTCCTACATTAAAGGCACATTCTTGCTTATTTTTTCAGTGTGGAGATAAAGAAAATCAACTGAATTGTATGCTTTGAGCCTTGAGATTTTTTTCAGCCTTCATAACCAACCCACAGGTCATGCCCAAATCCGGGGTCACCTTTTTTTTTTTTTTGCGGTACGCGGGCCTCTCACTGCTGTGGCCCCTCCTGCTGCGGAGCACAGGCTCCGGACGCGCAGGCCCAGCGGCCATGGCTCACGGGTCCAGCCGCTCCGCGGCATGTGGGATCCTCCCGGACCGGGGCACGAACCCGTGTCCCCTGCATCGGCAGGCGGACTCCCAACCACTGCGCCACCAGGGAAGCCCCAGGGTCACCTTTTAATGGTTTTTGCCTTGTGTCTGTCCTCTCTCACTATTTACTTCCCTTTGATTGTCAGTCTAATTTTCACCCCTAGTTGTGGGTAAAAAAATTAGTCCCAATATGATACAGAAATAATTAAATTAGTTACCATTACATCCGGTATTTAGGAGCATATGAATGCTTAGCAGACTTTGTCCCAGAGGGTAAAACACAAATATGAGCAGAAGTTGACAGAAATGAACTACCACATCAATTCTTTGACCAAACAGGGCCACAAGGACCCTATGATTAAAACAACAGCAACAAACAGCCTGGCACGAAGTCCCATTTCTTCTCGCATCCCTTCGCCTGGCCCTAAATATTGGAAAATATCCATAGTTAGTCCCCTGCTGCCCCTTCCTCACCTCGTCCTCCACCTTCCCTCCCTAACTGGGTGGCCTCCACAGCCTCCAGCAGGGCTCCCCTGCCCCCCGCTGCCACATGTGCTTTCCTGCAGGCATGATCTAGGCTCCCTTTTCTTAAGGGGCTTGGACATGACTCTCAGGCCGAGTCCACGTAGGGAGGCACTGCCCATGGTGTCTGTGGGTTAATACGTAGCTCTCAGTGATGGACACCATCTTGTATATAGACATTTCACTGATTTGTTGGCATTCTCGTTTGGTCATAAACTTGTGTTCGTTTTTCTTTAGCATGGGTCCATTCACAAATCATCTGGTCCATCTGTACAGAGTTGGGAGTTGACTGGAATCAGCTCCTTTACCGAACGCCAGGGCCGTCAGTTTTCTTCCAACATTTGGATCCTAGAATTGGGAACTTAGTCATTTGGGAGCTTGGGACGCATTCTCCCCCATCCTTGGTAGATAACCATAAGGAAAACAGTCGGAATCATGGCAGGTAACATTTATGGGCACTTTGTGTGTGCCAGGAACCATGCTGGATCCTTTATGTGTATCTTTTCTCTTAGTCCTTATAAAGATGTACTGCTGTTGAACCCGTTTTATAGATAGTAAAATGAAGACACAGAGAGGTGAAGTAAACTCTGTACGATCACACAGTCACGTATCTAGGCTTTAAGCCTCAACTCCTCTCGTTTCCACTGAAAGGCTCTGGGTGACGTGCTCACTCTGTCTGGGGGCGGCTTGTGCCATTTTTAGGCCTCTTGGCTCAGATATCACTTCTGTGAAGCCTTTTCAATTTAACCCAACCTGTGTAACTCACTCCTTTGTCTGGGCTCCCACAAGTGTGTGTTTGTATTTCGTTATAACCTTTGTTCGAGTCTGCTCTGTATTTTAGTGCATTCTTTTCAGATTTGAAAGCCACAAATTCTTGCCTGAAGGTAAGAACCTATGTAACTTATTTTTGTGCGCCCCAGAGCACACGAGGTAGAGAGTAGGTGCTCCATAGATTGTCTTAGGCACAGTAACATAATTATCATTTTGTTGAGGGCTTCCTTTGCCTCAAGACTGCTAGATGTTTTGTGTTTGCGGTTGCTTTTGCTCCTGCCAACTAGTTATCCGTTACACATATGACCATTATCCATTTTACAGATGGGAAAACTGAAGTCCAGCAAGATGATATAATTTGCTCAGGGTCACAGAGCTGCTAAGCGGAAGGGCAGGCATTTGCACTCGGGGCTGCCTGGTTCCAAAGTCCGTGTCCTTTTCACCATGGTACCTGAGTAATACACATAGGTGGTTGCTGTGGAACCTGGAAGTCTAGATGAAGAGTCCACATCCCTTCACCAAACACTCATATGGCTCAATTTCTTCATCTTTCCACATCTCGGGAACATCCTCTTTTTACTCATTCTACATATTTTGTATATCTCTAAAACTGTGCTGCAGAAGAACTGGAAAGAAGATTCCTGATTTGCAGATTTGGCCACTAGTCTTTTTTTGTCTTTTTTTTTTTTTTTTTTTTTTAACAACATTGGGCAAAATTTTATATTGAATTTAAGAGCAGCCATAAATAACATAGGAGCACAGTATCACATACTGTCAGTTATACTGAGCATGGTTTCGATTAGCTCAGCTTTCTTTTTGAGCCGGTGTCAAGGGTCTCCCCATCATATCGGTTGAGTTCTTTGGTTGCAAGCAACAGTGTTGATCTCTGGCCAACTTAAAGGAGAAGGGTTCATTGGATGATGAGCCAGTAGCTCACAGAACGGACAGAAGATTGAGAGAGGACAGGAGACAGGACAATTCCAAAATATAGGCAGCTTGAATGACTTGACTAGCACATCGGTGTGGCTGCTGAAATCAGTGCTCCCCAAACATTTTTCTATCCGCACATCAGTCTACTGAGACGAATCAGGTGGGCCTCCTTTGTGTTACAAATCTACCCCATGGCTATGAGAGGGCAGGGGAACTGACTGAGGAATTCCACCCTGCTTGCAACGAGGTGGGGGGGAGGGGAGGGGCAGTTCCCCAAAAGGAAATTGAAGTAAGAATGGATTCTAGATAGCCCCCCCAGATTCAACAAATACCTGAATTCTACATGAATAGGAGCGTTTATCGAAGCGATGTACAGAGTTTTGTTCCATAGTCTTAGTTTTTGTAGCTTTAGGCCTCCTTTCTAACCAGGATCTTGAGTTTCTCATTGGTGGTATTAGGAAACCTTCCAGCTTTACATCACAGGAAGTTTGATGAACCTGTCTTTACCTTGTATGGCTCATCTAGTAGTTAAGTCCCTGGGAAAGATGTAAGAACATACCCGGACCTGTAGCTAGCTTACTACTGAAGGCCTTCCTCCAGCAAGTTCTAATGAAACCCAAGCTCTAAAAACCCATCATCAAATAATAAAAGAAAAATAGAATAACTGCACAATTCACGAGATTAATATAGAGCAGGAAGACAATCTTTTTTTTTTCTAATAATCTTTACTTTTATATCCTACTTTATGGGGGTGCTGTTTAATTTCGTGTTCATTTACCTTAATTACTGCTTGCATGTAGTTTGCAGGGAAGTTTGCCGTTTTCCCACATCTGAAAGATGGCTTACTCGAGTTTCGTTTCAGACCCGGTTAGAATTAATATATAATAAAACCCAGTGTGGATATTTCTCATTTTTCACCTCCAAGGATTGTTCATCATAATAGAATCAGTTTTTCCAGAGAGATTTTATCAGACTTACAAGTCAAATTAGTTGAATGCATTTCTTCTGCTAAGAAACAGAGAACCTTTACCCTGGCAGCACCTGTACACTGAATTCCAGTAATTCACTGCTTCCTGACCTAGGAATAAAAACATAAATTTCAGGGCTTCCCTGGTGGCGCGGTGGTTGAGAGTCCGCCTGCCGATGCAGGGGACACGGGTTCGTGCCCCGGTCCGGGAAGATCCCGCATGCCGCGGAGCGGCTGGGCCCGTGAGCCATGGCCGCCGAATCTGTGCGTCCGGAGCCTGTGCTCCGCAGCGGGAGAGGCCACAACATTGAAAGGCCCGTGTACCGCAAAAAAACAAAACAAAACACAAAACAAACAAACAAACAAAAAAAACAAATCCATTAACCTAAAAGGAGATTAAGATGGGAGAATTTGAGAATAAAAGAAAGGTCGTAAAATCAAAAATTAAATATTGAATATATGTTAGATTAAAAGAAATAATTTTAAAGGGACAGGCTTAATTCTCCCCTACCTGAAGCAGAGGATTTGGCGGGACAGATTTTTATGTGTTTGTAGTTGCATTTATTAGTGTGTCGCACGTGAGAACCACACAGGCTGGGTAGGAGGCTCTTATAAACTTTCCTAAAAAAGACTTGTGTTCCTAATGTAGGAGATAATGGTGGTTGTGATAGGATCAGGCCAAGCTGGGGGGTGCCTGGTTTGATCACTGCTTCTGTTTTGATTTGCCTCATCGTCTGTAGGTCCAAGGTTAACTGTGGGAAGATTTTGACCCTGAAACTATGACAAGCCCTTGCACAAATGGAAGGGGGATGTAGTTTCTTTCAAGTGCATTTATGAGGGGTAGGTGTGATCCCTTGACTCACTGCTTGATGGTAGTAAGCTCATTGGCTCTTGGGGTGAGTTAGTTCTGAATCCCCCATTTAAGTTCAGTACAAGTTGCTGTGACCTTCTCGAGCTGCTTGCTCACAAGTATTTCAAACGTTGAGATGCTGGGCCTTTTGTCTAGTTCATAACTGAGAAATGCTTGCTTCTCTCTCTGAGATACGGCAGATTTGACCCTAGAGGAGAGAGATGAGCATGGATTTCCTTTCACTCCGCAGATAAGATCTGCTCTAGTGAAAGATACAGGTGAATAGATTGCTTAGGCAGAAACTGAGGGAATCCGATGTATAATGACGAGAGAGAAATTTTTCAGGGCTAATAGTAAAACCCTCTTCAGTGTGTAGTTGAAATTCACCTTCTCTGGTATTTTTGCACAAGATTGAGAATAAAAATAGTTATGATTGATGAAGCATTCAGTGTATATCTAACTGTAAGTCGGACTGGAGGGACTTTTAAATCACCCAAATGAAAGATTGCATTATCATGAACATGAATATGTAACAGTTAAGTGTGTCATTGCTTATCATAAGTCCTGGCGTTCACAGGGCGCTATGAGTCCAGCCAACCAAAAAGGAAGAACTTTTAGCAAACAGCAGTCCACACAACCTCCGTGGATAAGGCCAACCTAGTGGTCATGACTCTTAGTGGGTTATTGATGTGTGTGTTCCCAACCCATCTGTAGATTTGATCCACACCACAAAGGACTTAAAGATGTCCCCTGAGATACTACTGGGGTGAGAAAGGTAGTGTTGAAACCAGGGGGAAGAATTTATTCCTGGTAAGAAGAGGAAGTCAGGAAGGAGAAAAAATAGTGAACAGTAACTTATTAAGGGCAAGGAGGTTAGGTTAGTTAAATGTTTGGAAATTTTATTTCTTATAGATTTGTTGCCATTTATGAGCTTGACAAATTATCATGTTAGAAAACCAAGAGGGTGGAAATTAGACAATTTTTATCTTTTTTGTCTTTTCCTCCAAATTATATAAGGAGTACATGTTTATAGCAGGAAATATGAACTATAAACAGATATTTTTAAAATTACAATTACCTTCATTCTCAACACAGAGGTAGTAAATGGAAGGGGTATTCTTATTTGTATAATATATGAAAAAATATAAATGTTAATATTACATGTATTTAATTATATTTTTCAGTAGGTACACACTGTTTTTGTTTAACGTATTTGTTATGGACGCTAATGTCCACAGACGCTTTATCTTTGTATCTACCTAACATGAAGGCCAGGACCATTTTAGTGGGATGAATTTATTAATACTTCAAAAATTGCAGTAGGTGCCTCACATCAGAATTAAATCTTTGAGTTTTTTGTAGAGGAGAGATGGGAAAACCAAAGAATGAGCATTTATCGAATACCTGGTGCATGCCAGATACCATGCTAGTCACTTTTGCAATTCATTATCGTTCAGTACTGATGATGATGGTAACTAATTATTGAGCGCCTACCGTGCACCAGGTGAGAACTTTGACATGTATCATTTTCATTTAATTTTCACCACAACCCAGAAAGGTTATCTACTTTTATTATTTCTATATTAGAGGTGGGAAGCCCGAGGCTCAGAGAGGTCAAGCTCGTTACTCTAGATCGCTGAGCCAGGAATTACAAAGCTAGGCAGGCTGTCTGATGTCTCGTAATACCCTAAGCTGCAGGCCACCTGGCCACACCCTGTCCCTACACTGTGTGTTGCAGGCCTTACCTGTTCCACCCAGGGCATGGGGACAGTCCACACTGAAGTGACACTGAAGTGACTGCCTGCTCATGATGGTGACTTTGGTGTGGCTGCTGCTGTTACCTCTCAGGGAGCATCCTTTGTCCTTGGCACCATGAGCTGAAGAATCAGTCCCGTCTTCAGTTACTGCTTCAGCATCTGGTCACCAAGGCACAGCACATATGATGGTGTGTGGCCTGTGCTCTGAGCCCAGGTGATGCTGTTGTCTTAGAACAGGAAATGATGACTTGGGTGGGGTTGTCCACGTTCTGCAGTTGGGGCCATGCATAACCATTTTCCTACTTTGTGACCAAATTTTCTGTGACAGCTGTTGGCCTAGGACATTTTGTTTCCCCTCTCTCTGCCATTTCTTCTGCTCAAAAGTTGGGATAATCAGGGCTTTCCTGGTGGCGCAGTGGTTGAGAGTCCGCCTGCCGATGCAGGGAACACGGGTTCGTGCCCCGGTCCGGGAAGATCCCACATGCCGCAGAGCGGCCGGGCCCGTGAGCCATGGCCGCTGAGCCTGCGTGTCCGGAGCCTGTTCCCCGCAACGGGAGAGGCCACAACAGTGAGAGGCCCGCGTACCGCAGGAAAAAAAAAAAAAAAAAGGGATAATCATTGTACCTACCATGTAGAGTGAGGGTACGTGAGGGTAGTAAATCACTTGAGTAAAAGCTTTGCGTGCAGTTGGCACTCAAGTAAGTATGAGGTGGTGATGTTTTTGTTCGGGATCTTCTAAAGACTAAGAATCATTTTCTTCAGTGACAAGCTCTCAGGTGACATGGGGAACAATCTTAGATTTCAGGAAAATTGACTAATTACACTTTGATTAGTCCATTTCCCTCAAGGAAGTGATTTTTCTCTGTCATTCCTAGGGTTTAGGATATATCAATAAGCATGTTTTCAACTATTAGTAACAGAAAACCTCATTAGCAGTGGCTGAGAAGATAAGGATATTTACCATTTACTTGCTCAGAAGCCTGTAGGTAGGCCATCTCAAGATTGGTTCACTACCTCAATAATATCTGATTGCTGGGTTGGCATATTGGTGATTCTTTTAGCTTTTCCCTCATGGTTACAAGATGGCTGCTAAAGCTCCAGGCATCACTTTTCTATATGTTTGCTTTTAAAAGCACAACGCGGGGTAAGAGGACAGCCAGAGAGAGAGATTGATTTGTTCCTTTGCTCTAATCAAGGAGGAAAAATATTTCATGCGTTTCCCCCTCGTATCTTTTGGGCAGAACTAAGTTAGATGTCTATCCCTAAGTGCAGAGAAATCTGGGAAGGGGAACAGGTGATTTTTATCAGCTTGAAGAGTAGGAGGAGGAAGGGAAGGAGTTGGGAATGGTGTCGAATAGCCATCCAGCAGTGTCTACATATGGAGCAACACTTCATACCTAACCAGCTATGGTCAACCTAACATCTAGGCTGTGCCCAGCTTAGGATATGAATGTCATTATTCTCAGCATTATTTAGAATGACAGTGCATTTTTGGATTCCCATAGTATTGCTAAAGCTGAAATTTCTTGGTATCAAGAGATGGTGGGTAACAAACACTCTTTGTTTACTTTCTTCATCATCAGGCTTTATCCCATCTCACGCTCTCTGTCTATCACCCAAGGAATATTTTGTAGATGGCTCAGCTTCCTGTTCAAAACCATAGTTCTGGATGTTTCACACCCTGCACGTGGAATTGGGTATGACTAAGCCCCACCCTCAAGTGATCTTTACTTCTGTATTTGCCCATTGTGAAAGAAACATCCGGACAGCTCTGATGTATTTATGGTGTCATACGACTGGCTTTACAGTCACTTTCTTACATCAATACTAATCTTTCTCCCTAAGCTGAAAAATTTATCACACTTGGAGCTACGGCCGAAAGCTCCACCTGAATATGTGTAGTTTGGTGTTTCCAGGGTGGGGGACAAGATGGAGGGATGTTACTGTGTAAGAAACCTTTCATAATGTCACTCTCGTTCAAAATGGTGTGAGTTATCTGAGTTGGTAGAGCAGAGCACTTTCTCCAGGGTAGCGGGCGTCTCCAAAGACCCAGTTTACAGGCAGTGTATCTTGAAAAGAGTAGCAGGTACATGTTTCTGACAGGGAAAAATATTATCTTGCAAGTGGCTTCTTAAGGAGTGCACTTGCTTCTAATCCACAAGCATAAATCTCTCACCCTAGTTATTCAATTAAATAAATCTGCAATTCTAATCAAAACTGCGATTAAACTTATGTAAAAATTAGGTGAAAACTTTTATAAAATTTAGAAGAAAAGATTCAGAGTAAGAACAAAATTTTTAAAGAGTCAGGACCGAAACTGCTAAATTTGAGAGAGTTTGTTGATTTCCATAGAGAGGAAGATAACATTTTTAATTAAAAATTAATATATAGAATCTTGAACTAGGAACCAAATATCCATCTGCTGAGGATCAGATTCTCATGAATATGGAAAATTTGTGACACTTCTAAAACTGCACAGTCCAAGATAGAGTAGCCACTAGATGTGTGTGGCTATTTAAATTTAAATTAATTAAAATTACATAAATTTAAGAATTTAGTTCCATGGTTGCACTAGCCATATGTCAAGTGCTCAGTTGCCTCGGGTGACTCGTGGGTATTCCATTGGACAGTGTAGGTCTAGAACATTCCATCATGACAGAAAGTTCTATTGGGCAATGTTTCTCTTGCTGAGTAGTTTTCCACCAGGAGCAGTTTTCCCCACCAAGGAACATTTGACAATATCTGGAGACATTTTTGGCATCACAGCTGGGGTGGCAGTGGTGCTGCTGGCATCTAGGGACTCTGCTGAACTCCTCCAATGCTCAGGACAGCTCCTGCAATGAAGCGTTTACTGGACCAAAATATCAATAGTGCTGAGGTTGAGAAATTCTACTCTCCAGGGCAGATGGACCCCTGTGGCCCCGAACTCATCATCTGAAGTTTTAAAGCAGTTCCCACCACCAAGATTTCAGGTAGCCTATGTTTTGGATATAATCGTGGTGCATAGTAGGATTGACTTGAGGTTAATTCAGTTAAATGAAAAGACTTGTCCCAAGTTCCATGTCCCTAGTTAGAGGCAAAAATGGAGATCCATAGAGCTACCAGGAGAGTCTGGTGGATACTAATGCAACCGAGGTTGGAAAAATAAGGGGTCCATGGTGTTGAGTCCTCTCCTTCCTCAGCCTTCTCCCCTTCTCCCTGTCCCTCTCCCTGCAAACCGAGTGGAGCCAACCATCTGAATCGTTATGTCTTAGAGTTGGGTGGATTGTCCTTCCCCTCCAGGCCAGCATCAGGAGCCGGGACACCAGTGTGAACAACCAGGGCTCATGGTGACAGTCATTCTTGACCGCAGGCGGATGCCAGTATGATATACGAAGAATCATTTGTCCCGAGCAGAGCTGGGTTTGGATTTGGACTCCGCCAGTTCGCTGCGGTGTGGCCAGGAATGGGTTACGTAGCTTCTCCGGGCCTCATTGTCCTTACTGATTAAACAAAAATATGTAGTATTTCTCGTATTCAGTAACTATGCATCTTCTAGGGTTATTTTAGAGATTTAATGAGGAAAATGCATGTAACATAATTAATACAGTCTCTGGCATATTAAGAATAAAGTAGCTTCCTTTTTTGTTGTTTTGTTATTGTTTGTGTTACTGTGGTTGCTAGTCGCAAGGCAAGCTGGCTGTATTGATCTGGGTTTTTCTCCTGCCCAGGGAGGAAATCAGGGCTCTGCTTTGCCAGTCTGCCTGGGCTGGAGCCAGGGCTCACCCCTTCCACCCTGGCTTAAACGTCACTTATCCTGTTCACCCTATTTGAATAAATTCCCTCAGACCCTGCCATTATTTTATCATCCTTGACTTATGACTCTTTCCTTCCTAGAATCTGGTAAATTTTATGAGTACCTGTTTGTGTTTTTACTGGTTATCCCTAGGCTTGGAGTTGGTATTAGGCATTCGGGATTGAAGAATTAATGGCATATTATAATGAAAAACTAAACTCACGAGAATGAGGAAAGACAAGGAGGAGACGGGGATAAAGCAGCCCATGGATTTTGCACACTAACATGAACTGAAAACTCACTCCGCCTGTTACTCATTTTGTGACCCCTCGTAAATTATTTAACATGAGTCTCAGTTTGCCAAACCTGTGAAATGGGAAAAATATTCTAAGAATTCCATGACAAATATAATATCTTCTACTTCAGTTACATATTCAATAAGTGGTAGTTTTTATTATGATTAAAGAACCAAGATGGGAGTAAAACTAAATGATGATGAATGAATTTGTCAGCTTTCCTTCCCTTCTGTCAGTAACAGAGAACGTTAGCTTTCACACATGCCCGATTAGAATATTTATGTCTCCTAGAATAAGTTTAGTGTGTCCAGTGGATTGAGACTTTGGTAGGCTGAAGGTCAGACTATTTGATCAAACGAGTAAAAACTTTTATGTGAGTGTCAGTGGGTCTGTGAAAGGGATTCAGGAAGTGTTAGGGCCAGTGAGTTTGTGTTGGCCCGTCTTCAAGGACCCATGCAGCAGCCCTTCCTCCTTCCTGACTTCCTCCTTGGTTATTTGTGATCAGCAACTAAGGACTGCTTCACCCTGCCTTTGCCCCCCAACACAACTTCCTATCAGAGGATGAGAGGACCAGATCTCATCCCTTGTCTATGAGTCAGGTCAGGAGATGCGAAGTTTGTTGCGTGAGTCAACTGGCCATTCACCTAAGCTGATGGGTTGGTCCATCCCTCACCTGAACCACTGCCAGCAGGGGCCTAGAGAGAAAAGTTTATTAAGTCCATATAAGAGCACATACTGGATGGTTTTAGATCTCTAGTTTAGCCTGCTTTGAGATCATCTTGAGTTCTTCCTGACTGCGGGTCCTGACTTACTCCCCTAACTCTTTCTCGTATTAGCAGAAAAGAAAACGTGGCTGATGACCTGGTTACATAGGATACAGGAGGTCTACAGATTTTGAGTATTAGCTGTGAGAGCTTGTTGGTTTTCCTGTAAGGGGTAACGGATATTGTAGAGTTGGAGAACGATGTGTAGAGAGCATATGTGTTTTAAGTTCCTGTACTGTCCCTGCACGTAACCCAAAGCCAACCGCAGCTAGCTAAGCGAATGAGGGAATTTCAGTAGCTCATGTACTTGAAGTCCAGGAGTAGGATGGCCGTACTGTTAGGACTCTGTCCTGCTCTTGTGCTCACCTCCGAGTGGCTGCATCCTGGCCTCTTTCAGCCAGCTTTCTCTTTCTGGGGGCAAGCCAATCCATGTCCTTAAAGCTTTTGAAAACCCAGCAAAAGGATAGTCTCTCTGTCTCCCAGGAGTTCCTACAGAATACTAGTAGTTGAGTGTCATTCTCTTTTGACACATTTCCATCCATCAGCCAATCAGTGCGGCTGGCAGAGCAGAACGCACTGATTGGTCAGACCTGGTGTATGGTCCCACCCTCTGCAGGTGGGAGATGCATCCACCTCCTGTGAACCACAGGGACGGAGAGTGGGGAACAGGGCATTTCTCCAAAGACAGTACAGGCTGGTGTTAGACGAGGAAGAGGAGCGTGACTGTTCGGCAGAGGCAAAAACAACCCTCTCCACGACCCGGATCCCCTTTGATTTAACGGTGCCGGTGACTCGGGGAGCATCTCATGCCTCGCAGTGTCTCCATTTCGCTTCCAGAGCTGCTTGCAGGCCCTGGGCCTGATTTCATTTACAGCATCAGCACACCTCTCTCTTCTTTCTTGCAGTCATGATACCCCAGTCTTTCCCCCAGAGGTTGCAGTAAATGGCCTTCTCCGAGCCACAATCAATGGCATTCCGTAAGGTGTGACAGAAGAGGCCATCTGGCACTTGTCCCACTGTCGTTTCTTGCTGTCCAGGAAGGAGGCACGCTGGAGGGGGAAGGTCGCAGCTCAGTGAAGCCCTGCTGTCTCTCAGACGCCTCACCCTCAGACTCGGGGCTGTAGCACAGAAATGCCGCAAGAGTCACACACCTGCCACAGTTCCCCCTTTCCCCTTGTGAAATTTCCCATCAGAACTGGTTTGTGGAATAATCATCATAATGAAAATGATTTTTGAATGCCATTATAAGTTTGAGTGTTCTGCACAATACTTTCCCAAATATTGGATAGATTTTCTTTCTTTCTTTCTTTCTTTTTTTTTTTTTAAGATGCCAGTGCAGAGATCACTGGCCCATTTCAATTTTTATTGAAACAAATAAACCCAATAAAAACACTTAGGCTGAGAGCTGTAGCGCCACAATAAAAGAATCACACTGTATTGAATTTATTGATTTATTTATTTACTCCAACTGGAAAATCGAGTATTGTGTTAATGTATTTTATAAGAATCACAGTGCTCGATGAAATGGCTAATTTATTTTAGCATATACATAAATAGCTGGCAATTTTCCGTGAGACAGCCTAATGAAAATGATGCCAATGAAATTGTCTATACTATGAGGAGTGACAGAGACGAGTTATTATTGGGTGAGTGCTAAGACGCATTGAACTGGCCATCATATCTTTGAACTTTTGAACTGCTACTTGTTCTGTGTGATTTATTGATTTTGCTATCTCTCTGTTGAGCTCAACTTTAGTTTTTGCCCAGCAGTGCAGATAAGTGGCATAGGAGATTTAATTTCATGGGTATTTGGGGTTAAAACCTATCTTTAAGAAGAATGCTAAACATGTTTTAATAAAACATGAGTTGCAGGGGTTTTAAGTTTCTGGATGTTAGAGATCTGATAAGGACCAAAGCAGTGCAGAGGCCAGCCCAAGGGTTCCAGTCTGGGGAAGCACTCTTTTTCTGAGCTCTGGAAGTTTCACCGGGGCCACGTGCATTTTACTGGCTCCATCAGCCCGACTGCATCCTTAATTGCGTGTATCATTTCTTCCCCTGCCTGTGCCCGGTCGCTCACACCCCGTGTTTGGCAGGGGTGCTTCTGGGGTTCGTGCAGGCAGCAGCAAGGTGCCTCTCCTCCCCTCCTTGTGCACCGAGGGCTGGCCGCTCTTTAAACACCCTCGTTTTGGCGGATCTCTTAGGGAAACTGCTTTCAAGAGCAGCCACGGCTCTCACCTCCGGGATAAAGACATGGAAGCTCGCTCTGCGTTGGGGCCAGGCTGGCTCACAGCTGGTCCTCCCTCTCCAGATCCGCTTTCTGCGGTCCTCATCTGCGCTGCTGTCCTCCTCAGCCCGCCCTGACCTTGGCGGGGGCTGTTTCCCTCGATGCTTCGGGAGGCCGGTGGGAATCTCATGCTGAGTGACGCTGGCCCGAGAGCAGCCTTACTTTTTATTGTTGTCTTTAGGTCTGCAGAACTTTTCTTAAATATGTTAACATCTTAGGAACTCATTCTGGATTATTTTTTTGTTTGATTAGCTAATTTCTAAAGGATGACTTGACCACAGTATTTTTTGCTTGCTTTTTTCCTCTGGGGAGGAGGGTTGGAGGAGGAGGGAAAGAGCTTTATCATGTAAGAGTAACCATCCTAGAAATTCCAGGTAATAAATGTTCAGGCGCATGAATGGTTAAGATTCTTCACTCAGTAACACAGTATTTGAATGTGGAATTTTTATGAAGGTAACAGTCTCTTTCTTTAAAAATCTGATTTATTTAGAAGGTACTTTTCAATGACCAAGTAATTTTAACCTTCAGGGAGAGATTGGGGTGGGGGAATGGGAGGAGGTGAGTAAAGGAGGCTTGGATCTTTGCAAGGGTTTGAAAATTCACATCCCCTTTAATGATTAAACTGGCAGTATCTTTATTTGGATGTTAAAAGCTTTTTCTTACATTGCAAACATTCTCAGCAAATTTACAGTCAGATATTTGGAAACAGCTAACACTTAAAAAAAAAAAAAGAGGGAGGAGGAGGGCCTGTTTGAACTAGGAAACAAAATTAGTGGGAATGACTAAAAGGACAGGACTGACCCCAACACCATTAGCCGGGGGGAAAAAAAAATTCCATTTCATTGCAACTATGTTATTGTTTACTTTACCATACACATCCTAATATGGTTACCTCCCTGTCAGAGGCGGCCAAGCCCAGGGGTTGAGAGGCCCCCTCCGGGAGAAAGCTCCTAACTGCCTCTCAGACAATAAGAAACAAACGGTACAACTCCACAAAAGGCTTCCCTGAAAATAAGTGTCAAATAAATCCTACAGAACTCTCGCTTCTGCCACTGAGCTCTGTATACGCAAACCTGTTTTTATGCTATTGCTGCCAGGGCTGAGCTGCATTTGTTTGGAAATAAGCCATTGCATTTTCTTTTTTCCTTTTTTTAAAATTCTTTTTATTTTTTTTCTTCTCACTTCATCTGAGGGCTCTGGATTAATTCCTTGAGACATATCTTTGCATACATGTCTCATGAGTTATGTTTCCTGGAGCCTTTTACTAGGAACATTAAGGTAAGAATGTTGATTTAGCCCGGGACCTTTGTCACTCAAACTAATGCTCATCAGTGATATAGACATTGTAAAGAAATATTGCCGAGGTCTTTTGTGGTCCCCCTCCCAAACGGAGAGGTGCAGTTGCTTTTAATTGTCATGCATGGATTCCGGGGGGGGGGGTGTGGAAATGCCACCAGTTGTGGACGAGATGGAGCAGAGGTGTACTCACTGGTGTAAACACTGGTAAAGACACCCCGGTCCTGTGGCAGCCACAACAGTTTCACGAGAAGGCTTTTCCCGTTGTTTCTTCTAATTCTTCTCTACTTGTGGTGTTTCTTTCTTCTTCTTCCTCTTTTTTTTTCCCCCCTTCAACTCTCCTGATCTTTCCCAAATCCTCATGGTCTTGAGGCTTGCCTGTTATTATCTGCAACTCCAGAACAAAGGTAGGTTGCTTAACTCTGTGCTTCGGGGGAGGGCCAAGTTATTTTGGGAGGGATGTCTTCCTAATGCATGAGTGGCTGACCTAAAAGGGGGGTGGGGGGGAGATCATGCCTAGAGCCGCGGGACGAGAGAACACGCACTGTGGCAGTTTTTATGTGGTGGAGTTTATTTTTATGCAACTTAAAGAAGCAGCAGCATCTTCGGTTAGAATGGACTGTGTAGCTCCTGAAATTCTACACTTGATGTCACTGATGTGTGTATATTGCATTACCAAACCGGGGTTCAGACAGTTGGGGATACTTGAATCTATGACAGCAGATAAGGTTTTCTGATTGGCTTCTACATCCAGTTTATCAACATTAAATAAAGGAGCTAGGATATTTTTTTTCTTTTTCTTTTCTTTGGAATTTTAATGTAAAGGTGTGAGTGTTTGGGTGACTGGCATTCGTACTTTTTTTCTTTCTTTCTTTTTTTTTTTTTTTGGTCTAATTGCTTTAATTCCCTGGGCACCTTCACTTATTTCTCAATGATTGTGTTCTCTCATTTTGCGTAATCTGGTGCTCTGTTAGCGCCAAGGTGGAGGTTGGCTGTTTTTAACTAATTGTGCCTTGCTGGGTGGCAATACAATAGAAAGAGTACAGACCACAGGAAATTCATCTCCACCTGAAAAAGGGACTGGAATAGAGTGTGCAGATTCATAATGGAAAACAAGAGCAAATTAAGCCTTAGCGAGGGATATTAACAGGCTATTAATCATAATAAATATGTTTGGCAGTGTTGGGTTTGCATTCTATAGTTTGCAGTTTAAAATGAAAATCAAAGTCGGTGATTAGAAGAGGAAATAGTTCTTTGGCTTGTGGGAGGCTGGGCTATACTTGTTCATTAGTTCAAACCACATTAAAAGTGAGCAGTTTGTTCCAGAATCAAGTACATCGTTCCCAAGCAGATTTGAATACATCCCCGTCCAAATGCAATCTCGGGTTCATGCCACGATTGCTTGGCTTTTTCTGAGCATCTCCGCTTTAGCACGGAACTCGAAGCTAAGAATTTCATTTTACGTTATTACATTGCTCGCACATTCCTGCCGGTTTCTTGGCTGTGGATCATCTCTGTGCATGCACTGTAGCCCCGTCAAGGTGAAGCTCTTTGAAAAATAAAAATCCAGTGCATTTAACTAAAATGAGCTTGAACAGCCTCAAAGTTTGTATCTTAGAAAGCTGCTAATTATGCTTGTCGTAAAACATATCTGAGTGGAAGGTTCTGAGTCCAAACAGAATCGAGGGCTGCTTTAGAAATATAACTGTCGTCTGTGCTTTTAAAGAGGTTTATTTTTACTTTGGGGCCATGGAGGGGGTGATTGGAATTAGTAGCCTTTAATTAGACGGGGAGATATTCAAATTTTACAGGGATTTATGTTAGAACATGGAATGGCGGTGGCTCTTTCCTCATTATGAATCCTCCCTGCACATAATGAGGTTCATCATTAGTTGATGGAGTGAATTTGCCCTAGCTCTACCTTGAAAGGCACATAATTTACATACTACTTCAGAGCCTAAGCATTAATGGATTCCTCGATGAATAAAATGAAAAGCTACTTTCTTTAAATTTTTGAACACTGTTTAGATAATACGATTTTAATAAGACATTCAATTTGCTTGTTAAGTATATTTGAAAGTGCCTTTTTTTTTTTCTTTTTGGGAAAAACATATTTTGGCTTGCCTTGCTGTATATCACAGTGGATGGTTACCCTCACAGACAAATCAGAGAACATATGGGGTACATTGTAAAGAAAATGGGGAGAATCTTAGGCAGAGAGCTATTTTTAACACGTGAACATTGTAAAGAAAATGGGGAGAATCTTAGGCAGAGAGCTGTTTTTAACACGTGAGCCTCAAGATTATCGATTTTTGTGTAGAAACTCTTCTGACATGAAATGATTATAACAAAAAGGTTGGAAAACAAGCTTATAATTTGTGTATGGCTTTGCATGTCTAAAATGTGGATGAATGTTCATTCCAGCCAATGCTGACAAAATAGCTAGCTGCACCTTCTGATTTATTTTGATGATGGAAGAACAGGAACTTCCTTGGTGCAGCTGCATGCTTGAAACTGCTCCGATGTAGCTGTGATTCAATGAGGGGACACGGAGCTGGAGGCCGTCTAATGGGTTATCAGGTCATCAGGTTAGGAGCGCTCTGGTCTACCCCATAAATTCAGCAAGTTTTCTGGCTCTGTCACTCTTCCGCCTTTTAGTTGGAATGCGGTGAAAATCAGCTTTGACTTGGCGTGATTTGAACACGGATGTCTTTTCAATAAGTTGGGGAGCGGGTTGGTAATAGCATGTTATTGAACATGTCCTTTGCTTGTTGGGGACAGGTCACCCCGGCATTGTTATCACGGCTGCAAGTGGAAACAGGTTTCTGGTGGTTTGTCACATTCAGGAGCAGGGAAGGTGTCTGAGTATAAGCGAAGCCTTGTTTTGATAGAATGCTTTATTACCTGAAAATGATCAGCATATATTAACATTAATAGAATAGTCCATGTCATTCTTTTTTAGGTAATTTACCTCTGCTACAGACCTGTCTGCCGGAAAAGAAAAAAAAAAAAATCTTCCCCTCTTCTAAAACATATATTTGTTTAGAGAGTTTTCACTGAAGTGTACATGACAATTACAGCTGTTCATTAACAAAATTGGGTATTTGTTTTAAACTTTAACCAATCACTTTGATATGCTAATTATGGTGTAATTTAATTTGAGCCCTGTAATGATGATGCCGTTATTATGGACATAAATGATGCAGTTAAGCTGAGAGTAATCTCATTTGCATACTGTACATGCCAGTAAATTAAGCCCTTTCTTCGACTGCTTCAGCTTTAATTTTCCACTTCTTTTCACACAGCTCCTTTTCAGCCCCTCTCTTATAAGCCCACTTTGTAATAGTCCTGATGACTGTTTGATGTGAAGAGTTTCTGCACCACAATAATGCAGGACAGAAGATGTAACATTTAAAGGATTCATTATCTTGCTGAGTGTTCCTTTAAGAAGGAAGGATTAGAGAGGGTGAGGGGAGACAAAGTGTCCTTTCCATGGGTTAGGGCAGCCGTGTTTCCCCCCCTTCCCTCCCCTTAAACTCAGACGTGGGACCTCTTACTTATAAATGTTCTCCCACCCACCCCGGTACCGTAGTTTACTGTCACAAATTGTGTTGCATTCAACAGCAGTGAACTTCATGTGATGGCTGATTGTAATTACCCCGTGCTAGTTGGAGGGAAAGTTTAATTTAGCCCACATACTACAGTTCTTCAAATCTAGGCTTATATAGATGAGATTATAATTTTGAAACAATTCTGAAATAGACTGACTGTCATTTTCGAAAGGAACTTTTTTTTTCCCTCCCGTCTGCCTTGATTGTCAAAAAACTACGAGTTTCAGCTAGTTGTATTAGAATCCTCACAACTGCTCAGGGATGCCCTCGGAGTGGAAGCCACTGGCTGCTGCCCTCCGTGAGCCCAGAGACCCGCTCTGTGGCTTTGCAGAGCCTGGGTGAACCAGTGATGGCTCCAGTGATCCATCTGAACCAAAGAATGCTCAGGGCATAACTAAACTCTGCTAACTGGTGAGCGGGTTCTCCCGTGGCTTGTGCTGAAGCCGGTGGGAGTTGAGTGGGTGTAATGGAGAACTGAATTTAGCTCTGGCTTTTAAAGAGGGTCAGAGGCCTAAAAATAGTTCAAACTGCTTCACTCTCCTGCAGGCTACTTCCTCGACAAATGGGAGAGTATTAAAAAAGAGAAATAGGCTGTGTCCATCCTCATGTCTTGGAACTGAAAGTCTTGCCCTTCCTTCTGAAGGGTTTTCCAGTCCTCTGCCCCTCGACCCAGAGTTTTGCCAATTGATGTGCAACTCTTCCCCCAAGCCGTCCTGTGTCGGGAGCCTCCTTTGCTAGTATCCTGGCAAGCAGGCAGGTATTGCCATGACCAAGGGCACGTGTGGCTTCCTCAGCCTGGTAGCAGTGACAGTAGGGAATTTCTGCCTCACTTCGGAAGTCTTGATGGAGGTGAACATCTCTTCTCCCAGCTGTTTTGGAAGGAAGCAGATGCTGCCACGCTGTTGATACGATGTCAGGCTGTTTGTTTCAAAGCAGTTTGAACTTAATGAAAAGTATAAACCTTTACGGGCTTTTTCCTCCCCTTTATGTAATTTCAAAATTACCGTAGGATGCCAAGCTGTGCAAAATGCTTGTAAACATACTGTGTGTGGCTATCATTCTGTATCCAATATTGTATTTTTCCAAAACGGGAAACCTTTTTGTTTTCAGTATGATTTAGGGAGATAGGGGAAAGGAGGCATGATTTTGTGCCATACTGTAGAACTTTTGCCTTTTTATTAAATAACAGAGACTAGACTTGCTTCGTTCAAACCAAGCTCCTAACTAAGCAGACATTCCCGCTGTGAAACTTCCTATTTTTAGGAAGGTGAGTAAACAAAGAATGAAGTACCGTAAGAAGATAAGCTCCTTGAAGGCCAGGTATATTTATCTGAATTTCCAGTACTCAGAATCGTGCCTTGCAGGTAGTAGGTGTTCAAGGTGTAGTTCCTGATTGAAATCAGTCCGCTTACTCCTGTAGGCTTGTGAGCTTCAAGTGAGAAAATGAGGAAGAAAATGCTTTCTAAAATAAAGACTTTAAATATGCTTGATGGTGTTTAGATGGTAAACCCCATCAATCCGTCCTTCCTCTGGCCCCTCCCCTGTGTGGGAGCCACTCACAAGGGTTTACAGTTAGGCGGAAGCAATCCTAGATGGGAAGCACTTCAGCCCAGATCATTGATGAATACCTGTAATGATAACAATGCCAGCTAGACAGGTATTGAACAACAGCTTTGGGCCAGGCACGGTAGTACGTGCTTGTCATGGGTGATGCTCTTGAATTCTCCCAACAACTTTTCCAGGTAGGCACTGTTCGTGTCATCTTTTTATTTTTTTTTTAATTGAAGTAGAGTTGACTTACAATATTATGTTAGTTTCAGGTGTACAGCAAAGTGATTCCGTTATACATATGTATGTATATATCTGTATTCTTTTTTTCAATCTTTTCCGTTCTAGTTTATTACGAGATATTGACTGTTGTTCCCTGTGCTGTACGGTAAATCCTTATTGTTTATCTATTTTATATATGGTAGTATGCATCCATTAATCCCATACTCCCAGTTTATCACCACCCCTCCCCCACTTACCCTTTGGTAACCGTAAGTTTGTTTTCTGTGTCTGAGAGTCTGTTTCTGTTTTGTAAGTAAGTTCATTTGTACTGTTTTTTAGCTTCCACATGTAAGTGATACCATGTAATATTTGTCTTTGTCCGACTTAACTTCACTCAGTAGGACAATCTCTAGGTCCATCCGTGTCACTGCAAATGGCATGATTTCATTCCTTTTTATGGCTGAGTGATATTCCATTGTATATATGTACCACGTCTTCTTTATCCATTCATCTGTTGATGGACATTTAAGTTGCTTCCACGTCTTGGCGATTGTACATAGTGCTGCGGTGAACGTAGGGGTGTATGTATCTTTTCGAATTAGAGCTTTCGTCTTTTCTGGATATATGCCCAGGAGTGGGATTGCTGGATCTTATGGTAAGTAGGTCTGGTTTTAGTTTTTTAAAGGAAACGCCATATTGTTTTCCATATAGTGGCTGCACCAACTGACATTCCCACTAGCAGTGTACGAGGGTTCCCTTTTCTCCACACCTTCTCCAGCTTTTGTTATTTGTAGTATTAGTCTCATCTTTTGGAGGTGGCCGCTGTGATGAAGATGCAGCTCCAGGTCCCACAGCTGTAGGGCTGGAAGCAGGACTCGTCCTCCTTCAGGAAAACTCCAGGGTGCTCAGTCCTGGCCGCTGCACTTCAATCCTGGTTTTCAGTGTAGATACGCACACACTCTCTGTTGTAATATATGCTGTTAGTATGTAGTGTGTGCAGAAGTATATACCGTGTCACTCTCTCTTAAGTGTGTTTTATACATACATTTCTTGAACGGCTGCAGCTAACCCTTCACATATTTCATTTGCAAAGAGGCCTGACAAGGTAACTCTTATTTGTCCCTACTTGCTGATGAGAAGACTGACCTTCACTCAGATTAAATTACCGGCTTACACAACCTGGGCTCCGAACCCAAGCCCATCTGCCTGCACAGCCCTTGCTTACTTAATCACCGCTGTATGCTCCCCACTAAGTTGTATTCCTTGAGATCATTTTGTGCTTCTAAGATAGTTAACTTATTTTTGAGTGCCTGTGGTATTTAAGGTCTTTGTTATTTATTTTATATTCTGGGGATTTAGACTTTAAATGTGTGCTCTAAATAACTGAGACATCTCCTAATTCCCCAGTTATAGTGTGATGTCAATTCCTGGCAGGAAGCCAACTTCCCGTCACACCTCCCCCCGGCACCCCCAAACATACAAACTAGAATGTTGTTAAATTCTTTTTTTTTTTTTTTCCTTGGGGGTGGAAAATGCTATGCTGCTTCCTTCCCTGTGATGGAAGCCTTTTTTACTTTTATCTTGACAGGTGACAGAATGAATATCAGCTGTAGAATTTACAGATATGTGGGTCTATAGATGTTTGCGTGTATCCCCACGGACATGTGCAGACTCAGAGCTTGTAGTCTTCCTTATCTGTATTGCAGGCCACACGTAGAGAAAGCAGTGAGGCGATTTCAAGGAAACTCGCCACTTCCTTGTCCTAATCCTCCTCTCCCAGCACTGTCCCTCTGGCCCACATCTCAGCAGTCCCATTTCAGGCATCTAAAGTGATAGCGGTATGGATGGTATCCTTTGAAATGCCCTTAGGCCTGCACTGTCCAGTATGGGAGCCACTAGCCAGAAGTGGCTGCTGAGCCCTTGAAGTGCGGTTGCCCGAATCGATGTGTGAAACGTATAAGATACACGCTGAAGTTCAAAGGCTTAGTTTTAAAAAAAGAAGAATGTAAACTATCTCATTACTACCTTTTATATTGATTGTATGTTGAAATTAAAATATTTTGGCTATATTCGGTTAAATGAAATACATTAAAGTAACTCCCACCGTTTGTTTTTACTGTTTTAAAGGTGACGAATAGATATTTTTAATTGCATGTATGGTCTGCATTTGTGGGTCTCATGTTTCTGTGAGACAGTACAGCTCAGTATGTACATCCTGCCTCTCTGTACGTGAGGACTAGTAGACAGGTGGGAGAGGGGCAAAGATTTATCCCCCAAATGGATAGAGAGCTGCAGTGAGCATGCTCCACAGGGGACCTGGCCTGCAGCAGAGGCTCAGGAAATATTTCGGGGTGCAACACTGGATAGCAGTGTTTCTACATGGAAGACACTAAAGAAATAATCCCTTCGGTTGTTTCAACACCTTATCCTTCCTAATCGCATTGGGGATATTGCACTTACCCTACTGTTTCAAAAAACTTGGACTTGCAGAGTGTTTCTATACCCAGCTGTAGCACCCTTGACGCCAGTAGATCTTGGCTCATCGACTCTGGTGATTCCATTAGCATAGGTCATCAGAGAGAAGAGAATGGGGTTCCTTGAATGTTCCAGATGGCTCTCTATGCTGGGCTTTGATAACCTGCAGGAGCTGCTACAGGGGTCCCTGGTGCCCCAGGCTCCTGTTGGGGCATTTCTCTTATTCTCTTATTAGATGCATTTGTCTCTTTGATACTCTCTGATACGTATTCTTGACCTAGCACAGGCGTATCCTGCCTTAAGAAAGCTTTAAGTGTAAGTATAGTTGTATTTTTAAGATAGAGACAGCACGCTATGAATGTACATTATTCAACGAATGTTGATTAGGAACCAGTATCATTAGGCGTGGTGGGCTCCCTGCCTTCAGAGAGCTCATTCAGTGTGTAGACAAGTAAGCAGTGTCGTAGATAACTTCAACTTAAGTGAAGTCAGTGATTGCTGGGTTGGAGCTATGTTGTTTGCCTTATAAAAAGATTATTTGATTTTTTTTTTTAAGAGGATTCATAATCAGTAGCCCTTAAAGAGACATGCGATCCCCCATTCTATTTATTGTACAGGTGATCTAGGGAAAACATGATTGTGATTGTAAATTTTCAGTAACCCCTGTGGAAAAGTGAGCTACATACTTAAAAGTTTTTATTTTTCTCCCCCTAAACATCCATCCCAGTTCTTAAAAACCCAGGGAAGCTTGATCTGCAATCTTTTCTAAGATTTGTTTTTCCCCCATCAGCATAGATGGAAGCCTTCACTGGAATGAACATATGGGAATTATAGCTGTCACCTCATCCATTAAAAGCAGGCATTCAAGTGGAATATTATCCCACTTTACTTTTCGGTCCTTAAGAAGTCAAGGGACAGGGTATTAGATGTGAGATGGCCTTAGGAAGACTGGGGCCTGGCAAAGATCAGTCCCCAACACGCAATGTGCCCACTTCCATGTTAAGCGATGGAATGGTTCACCTACCCCTCTGCCCTTATCTGCCTTGAAGCTGCAACTTCATTAGTATCAGTTGGTTTTTAGGGTGTTTATATCTCTGGGCCACTGGCTCCCGGCGATGATTATTGCTTGAAATTTTCCGTACACTGCTTCCGTTTTCAATCACCCTACCCCCGGTTGGCCTAACATCGACTCTTTGAACTTCACAGGGGAATCATGTTAATGGTAAATTCTGCCCTTTGCATAAGGGAGGAGGAAAATGCCTTCAGCTGTCTGCGCTAAACGGTTCTTTGTAGACCCCTTGGAGAGGAGAGCCTCCACCCCTACGTCAGCCCCGCCTTCCAGCAAATCATCTTCTAAACGGAAGCAAACAGCTGTACCTGGGGATGTCCTTGAGGCTGCAGAACTTCACAGGCAGTGCGACTTGCAGCTCTAAGGTTTTGAAGGGCAGCCCTACCCCTCCTCAACCCCTATCCCTGTTAGGCTGTTGCTTTCCCTTCTTCTGCAAGGACAGGTTCTGGAAAAACAGCCTTGGGTCCTCCTGGGTTGTCCGTTTTGCCAGGTGGCCTCAGATGCAGAAAGTGAGGTGTGCTGATCGGATTAACTTACAGTTGGAATATGATGAATGGTTCGTCTCCTTTTACTGTGTTGTGGTTTGAGGTATTTGGCCCTAAGAGCATTTGGCAAATCTTCCTGTTGTCCAAAAGGATTTTTTTGTGTTTCGATTTAATAGTTCAAGCCTTTTAAATTAAAAAAAAATTTTTTTTTTGGTATCGATTCAGTTATACATACGAAAGGTATTTCGAGGACTTGTAATTAGAGGCAGACCCTTCTATCTCCATCTCTCCAAATTGATATGCAGGAAAACAGCACTACCGAACATTCTGGCAGTAAGCTTGTACCACTAAGGGTCAGTAATGGTTGTATAAAATCTAAGGCTAGTAGTGACTCTAACATCCAAGACAAGAACTGCAATCCCAGAGAACGTATAGAACAGGAACCCCTGGGAAAAGAGCAAAAATTCTGTCATGTAATGATGTTTGATTTGGGGTAGAAGGAACACTGATGTACCAAAGCCTTGCATTCTCTTTCTGATCCTGTTTTTATGCATTCTAAACGTTTTTTTAGCTACCCTCCTAGTTGTGTTCCCAAAATGTCGACATCCTCATCCTCTCTTGTCCTTCATGGCGTCTGCAGTAATCAGTTGGGGGGTACAGTCTGTAAAATCCACCTCGTGCTCTAATGTTCATTTCAACCTTGGTAGGCTGTGGGCTTCCGCATCCTTGGATCCGTCCCTCTCCTTCAGAGTGCTGTCAGGGGCTCTTTTTCTTATAACTTTGAAACCATTTTTCTTTTTGGAATTCTGTTTTCTATATTCATTTTTAAAGATCTCTTGATGTGGACCAGATTCCTCCCTTAGAGAAAGCATATTTATTTGTTTCAGCTTTTGTTTACTACCATGAAGATGACATGGAGCATGAGTTCAGGGGTCCTGTAGAGCGATCGCCAGCAGATGGGTGGGATAGCTGTTACTACTTCTCTCCTCTGCCACTTCTCACAGCAGACATTGCTAGTCAATCCCAGCACTCTTTCTCAGCAAGCCTGACCGTGGCCTGTGAATCTTTCTTTTAAAGAGTGCCAGCCTCTGCTAATCGATACAGTGCTTGGCATGAAATCTCTCTGCCCAGTTCGGTCTGTTAGGTTTAATTGTATGTGAATTTGGTGGATTGTATGCTATTACTACATGGTGGCACATATTTTTTCTTAATACTGTCAGATTCCTTTTATATTATCTCAGTTTGCTAAGCCACTTACACCTTCAGAGTTAGCTTTTCGGACACACACTTTTTTTCAGATGTAATCTAGGATACACTAGACAACTCCCAGAAATTCCTTTCTAGGTGATGATTCTGAAATAGGCCAAGTACCAATTCCCCTTTGAGCTGTATAACTCTTTCTCAGGTACGGAATGTCTTGTGCATGCAGCTGCAGGATCACCCAGGAAATGGATGTGGCCTTCGTGCAGGAGATAACATTGAAGTATGGACTTTTTTGCCCTTTGGCAAATTGTCTAGTCCTCTCGTTCTAAATTTCTGGGATTCTAGGTCCTGACACCCCACGTTCTTTGCCGTCTTCACAGAACACAATCCAGTTAGAGTCCTCTCAAATTATTTCTGCGCCAGAAAGGGAAAAAAATAGGCTTTCTCTATCTACACATCTTGTCTTGTTTACTTGTTTTTCCTAGAATTAAAAAGAAAATTAACTCCGTATTTTTAAAACTTTGCCTGGTAAATAATGTTTACCATCTATTAATTGTTTTCTAATGCATAAGATGAAATTTGTAGTGTCCAGAACTTATTCCAAAATACCCACTAGGTCATTGAGTTGGTGTGGTCTCTCTCCTACTCCCACCCCTTTGGATATTTGTGATAAATTAATTCTCTCTTGAAAGATTAGACGAGCTCTCCTAGTTTTTCTTACAATGTAGCTGTAGCTGGGTTTGTTCTTGCTTAAGTATTTGTGTCATCAGAAGTCTTGTTTTTCAATCCCTTGAACTTATAATGTAAAAAGGAGAATCAGTTCATTTTGTTTCCCTTGAACGTGAAGAAAGAAGTGTATTTGCAGGTGTTACGATGCCTAAACATTACTGTGCTTATGTTTAGTTTTTTAAAAATTTTAAAGCCTACATCTTCACTTTTCCACGTCAGGATGAGTAAAATTGATTCATGGTTCTTTTACGTATAGAAGCTATTTTAAACCAAATTGTCCCCATTGACAGAAAAGGGGGACTTTTGCTGTCAGTTGCAGAAATGTGGTTTTTCACCAAAGCAGTCTATTAATGAGCCCGAGTGGATTTGCAAACTTGCTTTTAAAAGAAAAATATCCTTGTGTGATTAAAGAGGAGAGCAAAAAACAAGTATCTGGATAGTCAGAATCTCCTGGGATTTTTTTCCCTTGCTCTGGCAAGCCTTCCATGCTTGTAGGTGTATCTGAAATGGA
>NC_041231.1:23516383-23524619 GCF_002837175.3 Physeter macrocephalus
GCGCCCTTTACCTCCATTGTAACTGCTTAATGGAGCTGCAGTTTAATGCACATTTAGAGTACACCTGAGTAAAAACTCCCCAGAAAAAGAAGAAAAAGCAACTTGATTTATAGCTTGTCACGTCTTTATTTAAACCAAGAATTTTGGCATGTATGGAGAATCAGAAATTCTCCCTCCTCCGCTTAGGTACCAAATCTCTTGGCACGAAAGCTGAGGAAACATCCCGTGGACCTGGAACCCCGTAAATATCCTCTCCTTCAGTGATGTGGGTGATTCAAACCTCTGTCTCCCCAGGTTTGCTGATGGTAACTGCCAGTCATTCCTAGACTAATGCGTCACTTCGAAATTAGCAATAGAATTTGACGGGGCTCATGTAGAGAGGTTTCTGGACCACCCCCCCACCCCCAAAGGTATTGATTTTATTCCACCGTGTTCTTGGAGTCAGTTCCTGGAAGATCAGGGGTTGCCCAGCTCTTTGGTTTAATACAGGCTATTCATTTAGTTGTAACGAATTAATCGGCGACAGTATGGGGCCAGCCCGGCTGGCCAGCCTTCTTCCCTTTTACGTATTCCTTATTAAAAATCTTGACTTTGACCAGCAGGTAAACACTTTTCAGGATGTGAAGACTGAAAATCATCACTTTATCCTCCTTTGGTTGTTTATTTATTTTTTTGTCCCATTGAGCATGATGGTGACCTTTTTTTTTTTTTCTTATCATGAAAAAACATCTTTAATCTATGGTATAAGGCTGAGAAAGACCTGTAAGAGAACAAGACGAGTTTACCTAATCTTGACAGCTCTGGGTGTAATCTCACTCTGCTTGTGACACGTCAGACTCTAAGATTTATAACTCTTTAATCAAATGTCTAGAAGTCTCAGGAAATGTTATCATAGGACTTCCTTTCACATGACTTACTGAGAACTCAATAGACCGTTAGATAAGCTCTAGACTCAGCTGGACCTTGGAATAATTCAGGTTGACTAGCGCTTCTTTGGGGGTTTTTGGTGCCGGCGGGCAGTGTTTTCAGTCTGTTTGGGCAAGGCCGGGTTTACGGCCCCCTCCTATCCGGGAGCTCTGTTGTTCCCCATAGAAAGACACTGTAATTTTTCATGTTCTGGGGTCTTGAGGTCCAGCAGGACCTGTGCTCTGCGTCTCAGAGCCACGTGATGAGGGGATTCTGGGGGAAACACGAGTGTGGTAAAGCCGCTTGCTCCTGGGCTGGTGACGTGTTCCTTGTGTGGCTGTCGAGGCAGCCTCAGAAAAGGGTCCTGGGTCGGCAGTCAGGAGGGGGCTGCAGTGGGTCGGGAGCCGCCCATGCGTCAATGGAGGGATGACTCAGAGCGTGCGAAGCGCCGCACCCTAGAACCACACCTGCCTTCTCATGTGGTCCAGGGGGCCCCAGCACCACTGATGCCACGAAGACCAGAATGACTTTCCCCACCCGCAGCCAAACCAGACGCGTCCTGTCCCCTCTGCCCTGTCATCAGAGGGGACTGTCAGCTGCTGGCTGACATCCTGCATGCTTCGGCTCTCACCCCAGTCTGACCAGCGCGGCCATGCACCATCCCTCTTACTGGCTGGTGACAGCTCACTTAGGGCACACTCAGGGGCTGAGAGCGGGCCAGGCCAGGGGTGGGGGGAGAGTCAGGGAGGGGAGAGGGCGCCCCAGAAGGAAGAGGGAACCCCGGGGTGGACGCTGACATCCCCTGTGCCTGGCAGAATCCGCTGCCCAGGTAAGAGGTGTTTCTAAGGTGGCTGCAGCGTGCAATGGGGCTCTGAGGCCGGCCAGAGCCTCGCCTGGGCCGGATGAGCATATGCCCGGACTGGATAGGGAGCCCTGGGGTGGCAGCGTCACCCATCAGACTTTCAACAAGCATCGGTACTTTGAGGAATCCAGCTTCGCCTACAAGAAAGATCCTGAGATTGTTAGTGATCCAGACCTTGCGAGGCAAAATGGGATTCCCGGGTTCCTAAGGAGAGATAGTTGAGTTAGCTCAAGTAAATGGGCAGATGAAAATCAACGTAATTTAAACTTCTCCACCCCCGAGGAGTCCAGCCTCACAAGCTGCCGCAAAAGTACTCAGGCCTGGGACGTGTCAAGTCAAGTTACTGTAAAAATCAAAGTCGGGGCTCAAACGTTTAGTCTTTACCCCCTCTCCAATTTTTTTTTAAACTTGGATTCATTCAGTTGGTTTTTCTTTTAAGTTTTTAAAATTTTTTACTGGAGTATAGTTGATTTACAATGTTATGTTACTCTCTGCTATACAGCACAGTGAATCAGTTAGACACATACATAGAGGATCCATTCAGTTTTAATCTGTAACACCACCATTTGTTTCTAGAAGGTGAAAATTGTTTGTGAACCTACTGTCTTTGAAGGTCATATTGCCTCAGCGTCTGAAGACATGATTTTTCGTAGTCTAACTTGCGCCCCGGTGGTTGGCACCCTTTCCTGTATTCGTTCTTGCTCTGCCTCGAATCCCCTCAACTCTTTTCCTTTCCAGAGATGTGATTGGGTTTCTGTTCGCAACCTCCTGGCCCAGAAGGTTTCCTCCAGCCCTGGTGTTGGCGGGGAGGAATCCCAAAAGGCTGGAAAAGGGAAAAAAGTGGGCAGAGAATTGGAAATGAGGGGTGGAAACTAACTACTCTTGATAAAGAAAAATTCTTTACAGTCACAGGAATGTGTAACAGACAGACAAAATACCTTCAAAATATGCAAATCTGTGTTTATCTCAGAGAATTCTGCAGGGAACAAATCCGCAGCATTAGCAATTATGACTAAGCTCAGAAGTCCCCCTCCCAACCCGTAATACTTATAAACATCGATATAGCCTAGAGCTTTATGTTAAAATGTTTTTCTCCTATTTCTTTTAAGAGTTATTTATTTAACATGCTTTTATTATCCCAGATGATGTGATTTGGGAAGAAAGCATTAATTCTCTTATCAGCTCAGTTTCCTTCCCGGTTGTTGAGCGAATTGAGCTCTCCTAGTAGTTTATGAAGTAAGAGGCATTAAATGGAGAGCTCACTGCTGTTCAGATTGAGCCGCTTCTGAAACGTGGCTACCCAGGCAAAAGGGGTTGACAGCTTAGCATTTATGCGGCAAATGTATTGGAATAACATGGCAAGCAGCAGAATCGGGCGCCTTCACACGCTGCCCATTCCCAGCTAGTGCCTTTGTATCTGCTGAATTTTTGAGAAACAGATGCCTTAACTCTTCACTCCGTGTTGCTTGCTCAGGCTGACTTGGGTGAACAGTGTACCTCAAGTGATGATTTTGGAAGGTAGCCGGTGTTTGTTACATGCATTATAAGTAACGCGTATTCTTTCATTCATTCATCCACTTACTCATCCGTTCGTGCATTCAAGTGATATTTACTGACTGTCTGTGATAGGCTAGGTCCTGGCAGATCTGGGCACCTTCGTAGCTGAGTATTCCTAACTCTTAAACATAGTACCGATGTGATCATGTTCGAATAACGTCAGATATAACCTTGTCAAAACAACCAGTCTGTGGGATGTCCTTGGAGTACGCTGTTAATCTGTGACTATTTTCTAATGAGCTTGATGATAAATTAGATGCTGGTAGCTCACAAAGGACCACTGGGTGAGGGGTTGACTCTGTCCCACGCAGTCACCGACTCATTTATTTAGCAAACGTCCACTGGGCACGCCTGCGTGTCGCTATGCCGTGTGCCGGATCTTCTCCCTTTGACTTGCTGGATGATTTTGGAAGCTTGTCTAAACCTCAGTGTTTTTTTTTTTGCTATATGTCTTTTACCCAGACGCTTCAAATCCTCATTTTGCTCACAGGCTTCCCATCACTGGCATTGATTGTACTTTACTTCTCCATCCCATGTCTCCTTCCCTCTCTACCCAGCATAGAGCTGGTAACTAGCCTCTTCAGTGGTACACTCCCAGCATCTCTCTCCCTTATCCCTTCTTCCTCCACTCCTTGGACCGTGGCAACTCCCAACTCCATTTTCCATCGACTCCACTGCTCTTCCTCAGCTAATGAGTACTGCTGGTGGTTCTCTCAAAACCATGCTGAGTACACAGCTCTGCATTGTGGCCTCAACTCAGCAAGCCCTCCTGGGCTCAACAGTCCCAGGGTTTGTGGTTTTAGAGTCCTCTCTTTTACCACACTGACTGTACAGGAACTCGCCAACTACACTTGAGCCTCTGCTCTACCTTCATTTGATCTCAGCAGATACTTTAATTCCTCTTTTACTATAAAAATGGTGGTCCCGTGACTTGCTAAACTTCCCTTCTCTCAGCTCAGAATCCTCAGCCTGTTTTTCTCTTTGATCACCTCCTCAGTCTTCGAAGAGAAGGGATTCTCAGTTCATTGAGCAGCTGCCATGGTTCAGGCAGTGTGATTGATGGCTCACTTCTGCATCTTTGCATTGCCCATGACCCCATTCATTCATTCATTCATTCCACAAACCTTTGCTGAGTGACTGCTCAGTATTCAGTACTATTAGACTTTAGTGAAGCAAGGATAGATACTTCTAGCCTAGTGGGAGGAGGAGTTTAGTCTATATCATAAAGAAACGTGACCTTTGGCCAACATAAAAATAAAGTACATCTGGAGTACTTAGGATGAAATAAATATAAATAAATATCTTAAGGTAACATTTGATCTGGGTTTCAAAGCATTCCTAGGAGTTTATTAATTAAAGTAGTAGGAAAGGGGCATCTGAGAGGGAGGGAACAACATATGTAGAGATATGACAGAGTAAAGCATGTTTGGAAAATAGCAGGTAACGTGGAATAGTGTGGGTTAGTGGAGGAGGACAGCAGGAGAGAAGTCTGGGAAGTTCCACAAGGGCCCTGTTATTTCCAAGCAAAGGAATTAGGATTATCCTTTGAGGACAGGCGAGCTTTGGGAGGTTTGCAGGCAAGGGAATGACTCAGCCAGATTGGGTTTTGTTTTGAATGATGCTTGTGGTAGTAGCAGAAGGTTCCTTGGGTATTGCAGGAGAGAGATGAGGGCTGGATGGCCATGATGATGATGAACAGAATGAGGATAAACTCGTTGGGTACGTAAGACTAAAGATGACCACATCTTAGTGGTCAATTGAGTGTCACAGAAGATGACAGTGATGTTTTCCTGAGCAGGAAAATTAGCAGGTTTGAGCAAAGAGTGTACAGTTTTGGACATGTTGAGTTTTGGGACATCTGATGGACTTTGAGTGGTGTGAATAACCAATAAAGGAGAGAAGTAGTTCTTGGGGGTCCAATCTGGAGTAATCACTGCGTTAAGCGGGGGTGAAGCATACACGGAGGGCACAGGGGAACTTAAGGAACGGCAGCACTGAATGCGTGGATGGAGATAGTGAAGTCTTCAAAAAAAATAAATAAATAAAAGACCAAGGAGGTGTAGGGTTACAGAGTTCAGCAGCAAATGGGGGGGGGGTGCAGTGTGGTCTCAGAGAAAGTATGGGAGAGGTTTCAGAGTGGCCTTAAATGTGAGGTGTGACGGAGAACCTCTGGTCTGTGGGGTTTAGCAGTGTTTCTGGCTGTGTTCTGGCACCGCCTGCATATCCTCATCCCCTAGCCTGCCTGTAGTAAACGTTGCCTCCAGGGTTCTACCCCAGCCTTGCTGCCCTGGATCTGGGTGAAGTACTGAATTCTAATTCGTTTCGGAGCTTAGGAGTTAACTGTCCTAGCCTGGAGAATTGAGAATCCACAGTGCAGAGAGTTGCAAGTAGAAGACAAAATCGTGGAGAGAACATCCTTTCAAGACCCTTAACTGAGTAGGGGCAAGAGGCTGAAGGGGGGACCCAGGAGGAGCAAAAAGAGTAACCCGGAAATGACGATCTAGGGGCAGAGTACCTTGAACGTAATTATAGGCTAAAATGAGGGGACCAGTAAGGGAGAGTGGGCTTGATGTTGCAGGGACGGTAGTTGATGGATGGCATGGATTTAAGAGTGAAGGCAGAAGGTGAACAACCTCTTACTCTCAGAAGGGAAGGAGGAAAAGACAAGAAGATGAAGATAGTTGATGTTGGCCGGGGAATTCCCTTTTGCCTTCTCCATCACCTTATCATACTCAACTTCCCTAAACTGCTTGAAATCACCAACCACCCCTTCCTTCTTGAAACTGCCTTCTGACTTCTATGTCAGTCTCTGTGGTTCTGCATCTGATTGTCCCTCTATGGTGGACAGAGATTGGATGACCCTGATGTCCGCATGTTTGTCCACCAGCTTGATGTGTGTGTGTGTGTGTGTGTGTGTGTGTGTGTGTGTGTGTGTGTATGTATGTATACTACATTAATGTTCCCTGACCTTTAGTGTTTTCTTCTCAAAATGGGGATTAATACGTACTCCGCAGGGTAGTTGTGAGGACAAGAAGTTAGTGCTCAGATAATGTCACTCTTCCTGTTTTCTAAATATAGGAATTGCCTGTGGTTTGTTTGGAGGAGCCCTCCCGGCCCCTCTCAATCTTACCCACCCCGTTTGAAGTGTTAGCCATGTACTCATGACCCTCCCCAACACAGCTCTTGTTTTCACTTCTGCTTCTCTCCTGAGAACAATCTCTTTCCCTGGCTTGGCTGTTCTTACAAGAACATCATTATTCTCCTGATCATCTGGGCTGGAAATCAGAAGAACTTACTGATGCCTCCTCAATTCTTCTAACCAGACAGCTCCCAGGTCTTTGGTTCTAGCCGCACAATATCTCATTCATGCATTCATTCATCCATCTGATAGCCAGTGAATTATTTATCAAATTGCTTTGTACCATGTGAGGTACAAGACGTCATCCTTGGCTTACAGTTAAGCATGCAAGAAATTACAAGACAGTGTAATGATTGCTCTGCAAGAGTTCAGTATAAAACTTGATGAGACCCTGTGCCTGAATGCCTATCCCAGACTTGGTGGTGAGGATGGTCTGTAAAAGCTTCTTAGCTGGAGCTGAGTTTTGAAGTTCTGTAGGACTTAGCTCCATGAAGATTCACTGCAGAGACTTAGAGGTAGAGGGAACATGTGTGTGGAGGTACAGAGGCATTCCAGGTCGTCGTTGACCATGGCCACAGTGTAGATGGGGCAGGGGAGGAGATGAGACTAGAAAGAGAGAGGGAGAAACAGAGACAGAGAGAGAGGAAAGAACAGGTACACTGGTACAGCCAGATCATGAAGGGCTGGGTGCCTAGCGCAGTGCTATGCAGTAGAAATAAAATGAGAGCCCCCCTAAGGAATTTAAAATTTTCTATGAGCTACATTAAAAAAGTAAAAAGAATCAGGTATATATTGTAAAAGTATTTTATTTAACCCAATTCAAAATATCATCATTCTAACCTGTAATCAGTATTTAAAATTTATGAAAGACACATTTTACATTCTTACATACTAAATCTGAAAAATCATCTCAGTTTGGATATTAAAATTTCATCAGAAATACTTGATCTGTACTTAAATTTCACAGAACTTACAGCTGAGAAGGTAGATGCATATATCCAAGTTGTTCAGCACATACCTGAAAACTTTCCAATCACTGAAACACGTATCAGTTTTTAAATTTAAACCAGTTCGCATTAAAATTTCATAAATATCAAAAATTCAGCTCTACAGTCACTCTAGCCACATTTTAATTGTTCAGTAACTTCATGTAGCCAGTGTCTTTCCTACTGGACAGAGGAAGCCTAGAGGTTTGGGACTTCACACGTGAGGCATTAGGGAGCCATTGAAGGAGGAGCCATTAAACAAAGGAGGTGATGTGACCAGACGTGCTGTGACATGGCCAGGCTGGGAGATGTATCCATTCCCATTCAGAGTTACAAAGGGATGGGGGCATGCTCCAAGGCAAGGGTGTGGAGAAGCAGATACTATTTAAATAGCAGGTAGAGCCCCAGCCCTAATTCCACTTCTTTCCAGGCATATTATTTTTTGAAGATTTGATGCACTTATCTGTAAAATGGGATATGACTGTCTATACTTGCCATTCAGTGGGAGTTGCCATAAAAAATCAAGTGACTTCTGCACAGCAGAGGAAACCATAAACAAGACGAAAAGCCAACCCTCAGAATGGGAGAAATATTTGCAAATGAAGCAACCGACAAAGGATTAATCTCCAAAATTTACAAGCAGCTCATGCAGCTCAATATCAAAAAACCAAACAACCCAATCCAAAAATGGGCAGAAGACCTAAATAGACATTTCTCCAAAGATATACAGATTGCCAACAAACACATGAAAGAATGCTCCACATCATTAATCATTAGAGAAATGCA
>NC_041231.1:23524682-23559443 GCF_002837175.3 Physeter macrocephalus
AAAGAAGCGAAATTGAGGTATTTGTAGTGAGGTGCATGGACCTAGAGTCTGTCATACAGAGTGAAATAAGTCAGAAAGAGAAAAACAAATACCATATGCTAACACATATATATGGAATCTAAAAAACAAACAAAAAAAAGGTTATGAAGAACCTAGGTGCAAGACGGGAATAAAGACGCAGACCTACTAGAGCATGGACTTGAGGACACGGGGAGGGCGAAGGGTAAGCTGGGACGAAGTGAGAGAGTGGCATGGACATATATACACTACCAAATGTAAAATAGATAGCTAGTGGGAAGCAGCCGCATAGCACAGGGAGATCAGCTCGGTGCTTTGTGACCACCTAGAGGGGTGGGATAGGGAGGGTGGGAGGGAAGGAGACGCAAGAGGGAAGAGATATGGGAACACATGTATATGTATAACTGCTTCACTTTGTTGTAAAGCAGAAACTAACACGCCATTGTAAAGCAATGATACTCCAATAAAGATGTTAAAAAAATAAATCAAGTGAGATGATGTAAATAATACAAGCTTGTATTGCTTAAGCAATGAATGAATGAATGAATGAATAGTACGTAGAGTGGATGGGAATTGGTAATGGGGGAAATAAAAGGGAAGGAAGATGATCAGATAATTCTTGATGTGAAAAGCGACCTCTGTTTGAAAACCGCTGGCTTGGGGTTTGGATGGAGGAAGAAATAGATGATCTCAGTCTGACACAAAGTTGAGGTTATTTTAGCACATCCAGAAGAAATGTCCAGCAATGTCCACAGGGTTGTAGGAGTCCAGGTGTGTAGCTCTGCAAAGATATTTTGGTTGGCGGAAACGATTCGGCATTCAGCGGATGTAGGTAGGACTGAAATGAAGCCATGGGAAGGATAAGGTCTTCCAGGGATGGTGCTTTCAAGCAGGGGTCAGCAAACTACAGCCCTGTGGGCCAAATCGTGTTGCCACCTGTCTTGTAAATAAAGTTTTATCGGCAGTCGCTCAGTCATGCCCGAGACATGTTAGTGTCTTGTTTCTGCTTACGTTTGTGGTACAAGGGAGCTACGACTCTGAGTGATTGGGACAGGGACCGTGTGGCTTGCAAAGTGGAAAATATTTACTCTCTGGCCCTTTCCAGAAAAAAAACTGTGAACCCCTGCTTTAGAGTTTGGGAATCCTGAGTATGGAACTCTAGGCAAGATGAAAGATTTCAGAATGAGAGAAGGAAGTCAAGCTCATTAAAAGGAGTGAGAAGGAGCCACCCAGATACGTAGGCAGAGAAACCACCGTGAGCAGGAAAACCTGGAGGCAAAGAAGAGAGATTTTTTTTTTTTTTTCTTCCCAGAGAGAGACAATGTGAATGACAGTGTCATGTGCTGTCAGGAGGTCAAGTGAGGTAAGGATTGAAAAGTGTCAATTGAATTTAGCAACTCCAGTCGCATTAGCGATTGCGGTAGGAATATTTGGGGCAGAGGGGCGGGGCAGAAGCCAGCTTAGAGCGGGCTGAGGACCCAGTGGGGAGGAAGAAGGGGCGGCGATGAGGTCTAGTTCTCTCCATCAGCAGGCAGGAAATGGAAGGAGCGCTGGGGGAAGCCGAGACACTTGAGGGTGAGGAAACCTGTTTTAAGATTGCCGTGCGTACTTGGCAGGAGGGGGAGAGTACAGATTTAACAGCAGAAGAGGGAGTCCTGATGGAGCAGGTGCTCAGGAGTCAGGGGGAAAAGGGAGGGAGCCCCCAGCCCTCTTTTTTTTTTTTTTTAACATCTTTATTGGAGTATCATTGCTTTAACAATGGTGTGTTAGTTTCTGCTTTACAACAAAGTGAATCAGTTATACATATACATATGTTCCCATATCTCTTCCCTCTTGCGTCTCCCTCCCTCCCACCCTCCCTATCCCACCCCTCTAGGTGGTCACAAACCACCGAGCTGATCTCCCTGTGCTATGCGGCTGCTTCCCACTAGCTATCCACCCTACGTTTGGTAGTGTATATATGTCCATGCCGCTCTCTCACTTCGTCCCAGCTTACCCTTCCCCTCCCAGTATCCTCAAGTCCATGCTCTAGGAGGTCTGTGTTTTATTCCCGTCCTACCCCTAGGCTCTTCATGACATTTTGTTTTTTTCTTAGATTCCACATAAGGGTGGAGTCTGTCACCCAGCTCTCTTTGGATTCCCACTCTTGCTGCCTCTGTCAGTACTGGGCTCAAGCTTCCTAATTTGCCCCCTGGTCTCCTTGCTGTAGCCGCATCCTGCGTACTTCCGTCAGATTTCTCTTCCTAAAATATTCCTTTAATCCCAGGCCTTCCCTGCTCCCAGCTCAGTGAAGCTTCCACCTCCAGTCTTCCCTTCCAGGCTTGGCCACTCCCATTTCCAGGCACCTCTCCTCCTACTTGCCCGTGAGCACGCTCTCCCTCACCCTCCTCACTCCCACCCTCGTGAAACACAGCACCCCATGACAGGGCATCACCTAAGTTTTGCCTAACCTTGACCCATCACAGTTGCTCGGTTCGCTAGTATTTACGAAGGAGAAATGCGAGCAAAAATCACAAGTCATTCACATGTTAAGGCATCTTATAAATGTATTATCGAAAACTCATTGCTTTGATGCCGTGCAGATTTCATAGAACAGTTTTCTTAACTGTGATGCTACCAACATGAGAGACCAGATAATTTTTGTGCTGTGGCCTGTGCTGTGCATTGTAAGATTTTAACAACACGCCTCCCTGGTTTCCCAGTAACACCCCTTCTTCCCAGTTGTGACAACCAAAAATGTCCCCAGACATTGCCAGATGTCCCCTGGGTGGGGCTAGGGGGGCGAAATCACCCCCTATTGAGAACCGCTGACGTGGAACCACAGTGTTCGGCAGAATTTTTTTTCCCCTGATGTTTCCTATTATTCCAGATGTATCCTTTCCCTTCATACTTTGAATTTTTAATAGTTGGACCCAAGGGAAATTATCCTGAAGATGGATCTTATTCCAGGCAGTAATAAATGGAAAACACCCATTTTTGACTGCTTACCAAGTTAATAGTGACTCTATCCTATTCCGTCTAACAGTACAAGCAACTTATAAAAATCAAAATAGGTGCTCCAGTGTGGGAGCTGATGGTGTTATCACTCAGCTCCTGTACATTAAGATCTTGAGGTCTTAACACAAACCACGTTGTATGGTATACACCTTCCCCAATGTCCCTGCCTTTTCCAGGCAGTTCCTCTTGCGTATTCTTCGATGGGGGGCTTTCTGGTAAAAGTGAGGTCAGAACTCTCCCATCACAAATACTCACCTGTTGGAAGAAACCCAACTTTTGGGAAAAGAACCCAAAACGGAGTTGACAAGCTAGGACATCATAGTTAAATTTTTTATGTAAAGTTCACAAATTCATGGGAAATGAGCCTAAGAAAGCCATGGTGGGCGCAGAGGGCTGGTTGAAGGGACGCTGAATGCACTCAGTTGTGAGGTTACGAAAGCTTTCTATTCAGTGAGGAAGAATAAAGTCGCCCCCCTCCTGGGGTGGGTGTCCTCGGTGTTGGGGAATCTCTGATGCCTATTCTGTCCAGTTTTCCCACTGTGTAGACAGCATGCTAAGTGCACTAGTCATTAACCACTTGCGTCCAGGATATGAGGTACAGCTTGCTAATCCTATCTGCAATTATTAACATGTACTTCCTTGACTTCCACAAAACGTGTATACAAAGGAGAGATGCTTCTGAAAAGGCAATTAAAGATTTTTTCTGGAGGTATCGAGGCTTCAAAGTCATCATCAAGAGACTGTTTAGAATGAGCCTGGTTAGCAGTATTAGCCTCTGCCCTGCTCTGCATTTTCCCTTTTAACTACAACCTGGTAAACAAGAGCTACTTCTGAACAATAACCCGGAAAGTGAATGTCGTTCTCTAAGCTGTCATTCGAAGAAATGTTGACTTTATCGATGTTATATTCCTCATATCACCTGGAGAAAGCAGGAAATGTTTCTAAAAATCATTCCACTGAGAACACAGTCCTACTTCAGGCTCATTTTGTGATGGAGAGAGGAGTATTCTGCTCTTGGAAATTTTTTAGTGGCTTCCCCAAGGTCTGGGTTTTATGGGCTACTAATAATCCCTGTGATTTATTGAGCAGCTACTGCGTACTAGGCACTTTACATATATTAGCTTTGTGTGCTCTCAGAGCCCCGTGCATTTTTCATCGTAACAGTCCTCACAGTCCTAATCTCTACTTATTATATGAATAATTGATTAATGTGTGTTTTCCCCATTAGTCACTTCCATGTCAGTGGATCTGTATCGATTTGTGTACCCCATCGTTGCCCTACACTTAGGACAGGACCTGGCACATAATAGGTACCAAATAAATACTGCTTCGAAGGATGAGTGAATCCAGATGCAGAGTGGTGTGATTTTAGAGATGAGGCAATGGAGCGATAGAGTGGTTGGGCGGCTTGTTGAAACCTTGCAATTGGTAGTGCAAGGAATCAAATTCAAGTATGTCTGGTCCAATGGCGACTCTCTTTCCACCACACCTGCCTTCTCACACTTTGATTGAATCACCTGGAGGCTCTCACCAACATGCACATGCACATTCAGTGGGTCCGAGATGGGCCTGAGAAGGTGCATTTTGCTCCCACGTGATACCTGTGCTGTTCTCCGTAGAGCCATGCTTTGAGTAGTGGAGGTCTGTACCATAGTTGCAGCGTAAAAAGTGATAACTTCCTTATCTGTTGGAGGTGTATGTGGTTTTGTCTGGAAATCCTTGCCAGGAGACAGAGCCTTTGCGCCTGTATCAGTCTCCTAAGGAAAGTACCACAGGGATCTGCTCTTGGATAAATATGTTGACTCCTTCTATCATTTGGTTATCCATGGGCTGTGATCTTTGATGAGTCTTAACTCAGATATTGATGATGCTAATAGGCCCTGTTGCCTCCCTTAAAAGTCTCGTACTCGGTACTCAGGTGGCGTTTCTGCTCTAAAAATGTCCGGTACCCCTACTCTTCACACTTACCATGGAAATGCCAAGGAGGAGCAATGCCCTTCAAAAGTTTCTTCGGATATTTAGTTGATGAAGGTGTCCTGTTGAGAATCTGGAGTCTCCAGACATCTGGTGGTCCCACCGCGGAGTCTGCAGCCATCCAGTGACCCCAGGACCCAGTATGCGAAGAGAGGCTGCCATCACTGTCCCCGCTTTTGGTACCTGCTCTGTTGACTGTGGGTATCTTAAGCTCTGCCCTTCTTGTTGGTGTGTCTGTGACTGTTTCTTCTTGAATATCCTCCCTGGCTCAGCACTTCCTCCTAGGTCTTGGGAAAAAGGTGCAGAGGTTGGCCTCTTTACTAGTTAGGAGTGGTGGGTTCAAGGTCTAGGTGCTTATCTTAGCCATTTGACACCACATGGTGGAGGAGCGTGTTTCTGAGAAGGGACCCCTCAGTCAGAGCTGTGATTACTTATCACTGAGCAGTCCGATGCCCGGCCCCCCACCTATACTGTGTCACCAGCCTCTGGCTGTTTCACACTTTCTGAGTTCAACCCTTGCTAACCGTAGGATCATATCTGGGTTCTTGACTTAAGACTGACGGATTCTCTATTCCTCCTAGTCGTGTACACCAGATCTGTTCATCGTCTTTGTGCCTAATTGGAGCCTACCTTTCATTCTTCATATAATATAATGTCACCATTTTTTTTCGGATATGCAGGATTTGAAAATTCATGTATGTTGTGTTCTAATTGTGTAGTAGTAAAAATTGAAGGGGCACTTTGAAAAAGATTTATTTTAGCTCGGTATTTTGAAAAACTCTTTCAGCTCTGCCTTCCTTTATAATATTCAGGGGTACTAAATGGTCATGAAGGGTGGTTTCATGAGATGAGGACTTACAAGGTAAGGGCATCATTATATTATTGAAGTCACACTGAAAGTAAATTGACAGATACCTGTAGTTTGTCCTGAAGTCATTTATTGACGAGCTTGCTTTAGTTCTCTTCATGTGAACAGACAAGGCACAGGAATTATATATGATGAATGAGGAATGTGCCACGGATGGAATATTCTCAAACCACACGATGTTGTTTTCCTATCTTAGTACATAGGTTTTCTCCCTTTCATTTTTATTTTCCGTTTGTTTGAGAGTGTTGTGTTGATTTTAATCTATGTAAACTCTACGCCTATGCCTTATTAATCAACTCCGCAAAGGTAGTGATTAAAGTGTGCAAATGTGGAAAGCCACAAAAAGAAAAGACAGCTTACATCTCACTTTTATATGTAAAGATTATCCCCATTTTGTAATACTTTAGCATTATGTTCATTGTTCCCATAAAAAAATACTGTATTTTGTGAAATGATACAATCTGTGAGGCATTTCCCATTATGTAGACACCGTGTCTTTAAATTATAGCAATTTCTTAAGATTTTAAGGCAAAATGGGCTCTTAGAAGTGTGATTAATAGCAGGGAATGAGGCTAATGCTGGGTCATCAGTGGCACTCCATTACAAAAAAGGTTGGGCTAATAAAAGCATCCATCTTTTTGACCAATAAAGCATTTGAATGATATGCTTATAGTTTTTTATCATATAGTAGTTACTTGGTAATGAATAAACTCTGAACTTGCATTGAAGAAAGGCAGCTGTACTTAAGTGGCCCTTGGACTAGCTTTTTGATGATGTGAGAACAGGCAGGCCTGGGAGGGAGGCTTGTGTTGGAGCTGCTGGTTTGATTTTTAAGGTGTCTTCTACAAGCATCATACCCAGGGCCTAGGAGTCCCATCCAGTTTAGGGGCAAAGGTAGAGAGTCTAGTCAGTTGATTATTTCTTTAGCAGCATAAGTGTATACAGTAGGCTCTCTCTATAAGTGCTTTGTGAGTTGCATTGTTAGGAGTACTGTGCTTAGGAGTCAGGGATGTAGCCTGGTCCCAGCGTGGATCTCTTAGGCCTTCTCTAGCTCAGTTTCGCAAGACATAAGCTTGTACCACTCCCTGGTGTGTTGGAACAGGATTTTTAGATGGTTCCTAAGTCATTCACCAATTCTCATTACTGTGATTTGATGCTGAAGCAATTCCATTTTCAGTCTGTTTTAATCCTCCTGATAAAGCCAAGGAGAAAGTCTCCATTTGGTGCTAGTATGTCTTTAATCGCTCTCTTCCCATTGTAAACTCACTATTTAACAGAGAAAGAACATGGCTTCCACTCAGAGCCTTTTTGGACTGCAGGATCTAGCTAGAGTTTAATAACATTGGTTGGGTTATATCACATTTATTACAAAGTCTTTCCTTCAGAGGGATACATAGTGGTTTTTCCATTTGATGAAGTGATACAAAGTTTTCTCTGAAATAGATTTATGTTTACCAAAAGTGAATAAATTTTAAAAATGACATTGGAGGTGTAGATGAAGAGGGCAAAAATCATGAAGGTAGTTGTAGAAGTGAATGCTTGAGGCTTGGAAACTGGCTCAAGGGGCCACTCAGATGGCATGACCGCTCTAAGAATCTCAGGATTTGAAAGATTTTTGTCCCAGAGAAGAGTTGCGGAAAGAATAAATCAGTCCTTTCCAATATTGGGTCTCCCCAGAGCTTCCTCGGGACTCTTTTCAGTTTTTTAAATGGTCTGTCAAACAGATTATATGATTAGGAGTTGGGGATTAAAATATACACACTACTGTGTATAAAACAGATAACCAACAAGGGCCTACTGTGTAGCACAGGGAACTCTACTCAATATCTTGTAATAACCTGTAAGGGAAGAGAATATAAAAAAAGAAAAAATATATATTTATATTTATATAAAGGTATATGTGTATATATATCTGAATCACTTTGCTGTACTCCTGAGACTAACACATTATAAATCAACTATATTTCAATAAGATTTTTTAAAAGTAAATTTAAAAATGTCATATGAAAGGCTTCTTCATAAATGCACTCTCTCTTCCTGTTTCATTTATTTTACTTTAATTTTTTTTTTAGTAAATAAAGCTTTAAACATTTAGGGTCTGTGGAGAACAAAATAAGTAAATAGACACATGCAGGTACAACTAAAGGTGGATTAGAACAAGTTTACCACTACAAGTTGGGATTGAGGAGAAAGGCATGTTATCTGTCCCACTCACGGTAAGGAATCAGTAGGATCATCGCAGAATTCAAAGGAGTCTCCGTTTGGGTGATGATTATGTACCTAAGGATAGCGTGGCGTTAAAAACTCCAGGGCTTGGTTACTGACCTTTATTACCAAGGGAAATGTTTACAGCTCTTTGGATTACCATTTAGAATTGTACACCTTATTTATAATCCTTGACCAGTAGTCTAGTTTCTCCAGACTTTAGGTATAGAAAATAAAAATGAAGGTCAGGAGAAGTCCTGGAAAAAATGAGAAGTGTGGATAGTGAGTAATCAGCATTTTCCATTGAAGATGGGTAACAGGGATGGGAGGACGCAGCCTTGTGCTTTTACTTCTTCATTTTTTTCTCCCTTGAGTTTTGCTGGGACATAGGATTAGGGACTTGTCTGTTTCCTCGTCATCTCAGCCGCATGCGCAGAGCAGTGAGCATGGAATTTGAGAACGTTCCGTTCCCAAAGCATTTGAGGGAAGAGTCTCTGTGTTGTTCCAGCAGCCAGACTTGCATCATCAGCCAGAGTTGAGCAAGGCTGTGTTTCCTTCTCTAGGGCAGTGGAACAGCTTGAGATCCAGAGGGCTTTCTAGGGCAGAAAAGGGAGACGTCTCCGTGTCCCTTCCCAGTGTCCGTAAGGTGGGAACAGGTCCACAAGCCTGAGAAATTCCCTCTTCCTAGGGCACTGAACCCTCCATGGAAGTTTCTTCTCCAGACGTTGTTGAGGCCTCAGGGGCTGTGTTGGTTTGGGGAAAGGAGACAGTCAGCAGAGAGGGACTTAGGAAACAAACCGCAGCACAACAAAACAAAAACACAAAAGAAAATACCCTGTTACTTTGTGACTTCAGGGTTGCAGAACAAAGATTAGATTATTGCAGCGGGAGCTGGGAACTAGAGCTACTAGAGAAGGTTAGGGAGTCTGTAGTGGAATTCAGTGTGGGGGATCAGGGGGGGCGGGGGGGGGCGGGGGGGGGGGGAAGACCAGTAAAATTTTGTTACAATTTTTAGACAGAGATGGAAATTCCAATAATCTGATCATTACTAATGTAATTGCCAGAATCTACTGAGGTGTATCTTTAGTTTTTTGTTTTTTTGTTTTTTTAATTTCACTTTCAAATTCTGCTTCGGATATCCAGCAGTGTTTTGCTGTACTGTGCCCTGACATAATGCTGAATTTGTAAAAATTAATTAACTGATCATAAATGTAAGATAGAGATAAAAAACTATCTTTCAGTATGTTTTTGCCTATTAAATTTTAAGTAATGGATGATATTCACACATATCAAAATTAAGTAGTTTAATAATGTTAAAGTATCTGTAAAATAGATTCCCAAACTAATGTTTTAATTGTAAACTGTATACCTAAATATAGTATCTCCGATAGAGTATGATGACTGTCTTATGATATACAGCATACTGTTTTACATGTTAGTGCACATGAAACAAATTTTTGAAGGTGGAACATTTCTTGGTGACACTTTGTTACTGGACGCAGCAAGCTTGTTACTCTTGGCTTTGAAGACTTAAGATTTCTTTGATAAGCTGACAGCATGAACTGCTGAATCCTCATACATAACATCAACTGATTAATTTATTTATATAATCTGTTTTAAGGGCAAAATCATCACCAGGTATAGTTTGGGTTTTGCAGGGTGTTTGAGAATGCTACAGATCTGTTTGTGGATATGGTGTGTTTGAGGGTATCTTGGATCAAGAAACTTGGGGAGAAAGGAACATCAGGGTTTTCCTTCTAGATAAACCATTCCAGATCTGAATCCGTGTTTGACCCATATATTTCGTTGATTAAAGGAGATGAGCCCAGGAAATGAATGCATGGTTACTCAAGCATGAAAATATTACAGTCTTTTAAAGCTGTTCCCAGATCCAACCTATAGTAGTTGAAACCTGTGTAGATGCTTTATTTTTATCTACAAGCCAGGAAATAAAAGGGCATTGACTGAACTCTGTTTCATTTGGGGTGGGGGTGGGGGTGGGGCGTGGGGTGGGGTGGGGGGAGGAGGAACCTCTTTTTCTTAAAGGGGGCCGTGCTTTTTTTGGATTGCTAAGTAACAGTCACCAGTAAAGAGTTAACCGGATTTCACTTGCTTGGCTCTGGCTTATGTGATGATGAGTAATGCAAGGTTGGTAACGGCAAATTGTTGTTTATAAGCAAACATGGCATTGTGCAAACAAGCAGGCCTGGTCTCCAACTGGTTTGATTTCATGGTGGTCAGCAGCTGATCTATGTAACATACAACCTTTCTGCCTCTCTAAATGTCAGAAGAATGACTGTTTGTTTATCTTGCCTTCTTTGCAGCTGTTTACTCTGTAATGCATTTACCTCGACCTTGATTCCCGAAGAGTAGCCCCACTCTCCTCCCCAGTTCTGTTTACATTAGTCCTGCCCCTGGTGTCACCTATGAAATCTGTTGATTATTCCACCTGGTTAATGTTAAATTGCGCTTGTAAGATGATGTGTTTGTTCATAAACACGAGTGCTGGGCCCCTTGTTTACTGTACCCATGGCAGCAATCGTTATTAAACAAATATTGCTTTGTTTGGGGGTGTGTGAGCAGCAGTTTATCCTGCAAGGTCTGTTTTTAAAAACACACGGTAAAAAAAGAAAAAACAAAAAAAACAACAAAAAAATTGTAAATGCTAGAATTTCGATAAAGAAAGAAAAAGGGGAACTTGTCCCTGGAATGTGGTTGAAACAGACTTAGGTTTGCTTTTCTTATCTTTTGCTTAGATGAAGGGGCTGGAGAGATTAGCGAGTTGTTTGGTTTTTCTAAGAGATTTCCTTAGTGTAATGATATCTATGTAGTTGTTTGCTTTTTTCAGAAGGGAGAGAGCTCTCCTGAAAGGCCACTAGCTCAGTAATAGAACATCAGCTGGCTAGAAAACTCTCTGTGGAACAAACAAGGACTTAGAAGGTCTAGGAGAGAAAGTCTAGTGCTATGAACAAGGCAGTCACCTCCAAAAGGTACAATCCTTGGATTTTGCATTTGGTATGTGTTGTGTGTTGTCCTGTGGACTCTCTATGGACCCTCTGTGATGCATGTACTCTATCAAGTTTGAAAAAGGAAGATTAACTTTTAGTTTAATATGTTCTGAACAATTCCTCTGTGATATAGAGACATCCTGAGAGGAGAGCATACAATTAATATGCAGGGATATATTTTTAAAAGGTAGTATTTTGATTCTTACCTGTTACACTTACCCGTCTCATTTTAAAATGCACTTAGGCGTTGTATCCTTTCTAGTTAGGTAAAGCAGACCTTGTGTGTCTTTACTCGCCTTGGAGGGTGTGTGTGCGTGTGCGTGTGCATGTGTGTGCGTGTGCATGTGCGTGCGTGTGCGTGTGTGAGAGAGAGAGAGACTCAGACTCTTCGACACTGGCAAGCACATTAGATAAAAGCCAACAGGAGCCTGTCTTTTGTCATGTTTTGCAAACAACAGAGCAAACTCAGCTCACATCATCTTTGCTTTCTGTTTTTTAAATTATTGTTTGTTGCTGTTTCTGACTTTGCCTTGTGTTTCAACACTGGGCAGGGCTTGCTAGCCTTTGCTGTAGATTACAAGGATACGCGCCACAGACTGGGGTGAGGCTGGAGGCTGGGGGGTCATGACCTTCAACAAATGGTGGTCTTTCATATCAGTAAAAGCCTGCTAATCTCTCTGTTAAGAGCGACTTTGGGGAGGGGGGAGAAATGCATACACTCATATTGGAGTTTTTCAAGGACAAAATTCAATAATTGTCCCTTTCACGCAATGGAGAAATGCAAGCAACAGACTTTGATGGGCTGCATTCATGAAGTTGCCATGATGCTGTGAACTTATTGTTCACTTTGGCCGCCAGAGCAGTTAGGGGCTGCAGGAGAAATGGGAGACACGTGAAGTGTGTCATCGAACATGCTGGTCATTAATTGCTGTTAGGAACCCAGCCCCATGTATATGCAACTATATAATATATGGAAATGAAAAAAATGTATATCCTGAACTGGTTGTCTGTCACTTTATTCCACCAGACTCTTTCTGAGAATTCAGCTGTTTGAATGATTAAACTTCTACAGGCTTTGTTAGTTCTCAAACTTAAAATCTATTTTGTTCTATGAAAATGCATTTTAATTAAGCTCCGCAGAACACCTGGCTCCGTCAAACCCTAAGCTTCAGCGGCTTCCTTGGGGCAAAGCAAACAGCCTAGTCCTAGATTGGCAAGGCTCCTTTTTAGTCTCTGTTTAATTATTTGAGCTCGTCTGGATTAATATGACAGGGAGTGGGTATGGATTCTTCTTTGTACTTCTGTTTCCTAGAGCGGCTTCTTTCTAACTTCTGTAGTTTGCCCACAGTTGCCATGATCCCAACACTTAAACTCTTGTCTACTGAGAGAGAAGGAAAACAAGACCAATGGTCGCCGAAGTTCCAAAAATATAAATTAGACGTCTGTAACTCTTAAGAGGGTGGGATGCTTGTCCTTTGTACTCAGGGATGTCTTGTAAAGAGTACAGAGTCTCAGAAAGTTTGGTTACAACAGGTCGTGAGACGGAGGCATCTACAGTTTCTCTGAAAAGCTTTGCTGCCCTGGAATTAAAATTCAGAAATGCCTTTTCCTTGGAAGTTTGAAGTCTCCTGTCTTCACCTAGAAAGGCTGGTAGAAAAGGGAAACCATCTTTTCGTTAGGAACATCATTTCGTTACCACCCTATTCTTCTAATTCGCTTCCAAGTCATGAATTACAGGGAAAATGAAACATCCTGTTATTTACCATCTCCAGGCCCTCTGAATTGTCCTTGTGTGTGTTAAATGTTCACTATGGGTTTTGGTAGCGTTTTTTGTTGGTTGATCACCTTTACATTTTCAACAACTGGGACAATCCTACTTCTGTGAAGACTTAAAATGATTTAACGGCACAAGTTCTTTTCTGAGTTTTAGAACTGCAAAACGGTTAGTCATTCCCAAGAAGTACAGGAAACAGCGTATTTTAGAAAAAGCAACATAAAAGGTGGTGACTACAAGCCCTTGATCTCATTTGATTGAGAGGTTGGACTTGGATTTTTCTGTTGTGTAATCATTTAGTTAAAAATTCAGCAATTATGTATTGAATTCCTATTCTGTGCAAGGCGTGTCTGAAAGTCAAGTTGGAGGTAAAGGAATTTTTGGCTTTTAATTCTTATTAAACACGTGGAGGTGGAGAGGTGCAGAAGGAAATCATTTTAAGCTGAATGCTTTTTCTTCCATTTAATTGATAAATATAAAGTGCTTCTGGTTCAACTGATAAATAGAAACTAGTTCCTATTTCTTTTTCTTTCCCCTCCTTTGAGCTGGAAAGGTAAGAGCTACATTCTTAATAATTTTTGCAGTATTATTGTTTTAATTATTACCTTGTTAACAGTGAACATAATTTTCATCCCAAACTTCTCACCAACTGAGGATTCCTTTTTTCACTGAACCCCTGTTGCTAACAGATTCTGGCTCTCTGAGATGTGTCCACCATACTGTTGCCTGTACCCATTCCTTTTTCACACCAAACCCTGCATTTCCTGCATTCTTGATAGGGCAGAGCGATGGGTAGCTCCTTTAACGCACAAATGCCAATGCCACCTTGGAGGGGGTGCTCCTGGAGCTTATTTATTTCTTCTCCCCGAGAGGCCCAGCCCATCACCTGCATGATACTCTCAATCCCTTCTAACCTAAGATCTATGAAGATTCCAATTTTGCCCTGATCCTCCCATATGACTAAATAAGTGGCCACTTTTTTTTTTAACATGCTTTCGACCATTTCATTGCTCCTGAACTTTTTCCTCTTTAAAAAGAAATTTCGGATTTTTAAAGATAGATCTAGATATCTACAGTACATGATACAGTTGATAATTCATAAATCATTTTTAACAACAGGTAATATGTATAATTTATGGTGTTACAGTGCTATCTTTTTGGTATTTATGATGGATAATGCTCAGTTTTTGCCCTCATATTACTGCTTTAAATTATACCGCGAGAAAATTAATGAGAAAGTAGATTTATGGGTTTCATTTGTTTGTCAATTCGGAAATTAATTGGGTGTTAATTTTAGCCGTCTCTCATCAGACCAGGACTTCAGTCTGTGTGTATTACTTTGTATTCATTGTGGCTTACTTCCCATTTACTGTGGGTCACTAGCTTTGCATATATTAAAATAGCCCTCCGGCTCCTTCCCTTGATTACTTTTTGAACTGCCATGCATTAGAAAATTTTACGCCTTTCTGTTATAATTATGAAAATTTGGTATTGGAAGATGGTGCCTTCACAACATAGTCAGCACCCTGACTTCTCTTCCTAAACTTGGCTCTTGGATGGTCTTTCCATAAAATGGAACTCCTGCCAGAGGGGGCAGTGGACGGACAGACGGTGGTGTCTGAAGCGTTCATTGACAGCTTGCGGAAGTGCTCTTGGATGAGAAAACAATCAGCTGTGGTCACTCTGTTTCACCTGTTCTTTTCTCCCCCCCCCCCGCCCCCTTCTTGTTTTATCTTTGAGAGTATGCTATGAGCCCACCACTTGTAGACAGTCTTTCAGTATCTTGGGGCGAGCCGCGGCCCCTCCATCCCCTGCTTCCTTAACCCTTACATTTCACTTGTAATCCCCTCCACCCGCCCTTCATCTCCTCACTGCCACCTGCCCCGGTAGCATCTTGCCAGGTAAAGGGTGAACGATTGAAAAGCATGTGTGTCACCCTAGGAAATGTAAAGCCTTCTACCGAGAGGCTCTAACTTCCATCTGGATGCTTTCTGTGGCTTGGATTCCCTGACTTGAATGAGAGTAATTAAGAGTACCGGGTGGTTTAGTTTCCCAGGCCACCCCACTGAACTACGATGGGGGGTGATCCCCTTAGCTACACCTTAAAACTCCTGGGTGTGTATCGTGTTGCCAGGTAAATCGTTTGCACATTTAAAGGGAACCAGTTCATTTACCTGATGAGACCCGGAAGTGCATGTTGGCTTTATATTCTTAATACAGACAGGTTTTATTTCTTCTTTCCTGAACCACATGAGCATGATCAGGATTTTGAAACTTCATGATGCAACATGAGGATTTTTAAGTTTTTTTTTTTTTTTTTTTGGGCTGCGTTGGGTCTTCACTGCTGCGCGTGGGCTTTCTCTAGTTGCGGCGACCGGGATCTACTCTTCGTTGCGGTGCGCGGGCTTCTCATTGCGGTGGCTTCTCTTGTTGTGGAGCACGGGCTCTAGGCGTGCGGGCTTAGGTAGTTGCGGCACGTGGGCTCCTGGGCACGCAGGCTTCAGTAGTTGCGGCGCACAGGCTCAGTAGTTGTGGCTCGTGGGCTCTAGAGCACAGGCTCGGTAGTTGTGGCGCACGGGCCTAGTTGCTTCGCGGCATGTGGGATCTTTCCGGACCAGGGATCGAACCCGTGTCCGCTGCATTGGCAGGTGGATTCTTAACCACTGCACCACCCGGGAAGTCCCAAAGAGTACTTCTTTAGAACAAGAGCTAGCCTGACTCCCACCCTCTTTCTTGACTCCTCTGCAAACCCTGTGTGGAGTGTAACTGACGATGGAGTCAGAACGTGTGCAAGATGTCCAGGATACAGGCACACCCTTCTTTTATTGCTCTTCGCCTTATTACACTTCACAGATACTGCAGTTTTCTTTTTTTCTTTGTTTATAAATTGAAGGTTTGTGGCAACCCTGTGTCGAACAAGTCTGTCGTCCCCATGTTCTCCGGCAGTATTTGCTCAGTTGGTGTCGCTGTGTCACATTTTGGTAATTCTTGCCAGATGTCAAACTTTTTCATTATTGTTAGATTTGTTAAGGTGATCTGTGATCAGTGATCTTTGATATGACTGTTTGCAAAAAAGATGACAACTTTCTGAAGGCTCAAATGGTGGCTAGCATTTTTCAGCAATGGAGTATTTTTTAATTAAGGGATGTACCTTGTTTTTCAGACATAATGCTGTTACACACTTACTAGACTACAGTGTCGTGGAAACATAACTTTTATGTGCACTGGGAAACCAAAGAAAATTGTGACTCGCTTTATTGCGATACTCACTTTGTTCGATATTCGCTTTGTGGCAGTGGTCTGGAACCAAACCTGCAACGTCTCTGAGGGATCCCTGTGTAGGAATTCACATAGTCTCTCCTTTTTTAGAGTTGTCCTCTTTCTCCCACTTCCTCCTTTCCTCCGTCACTTCCTTCCTTCCTTCTAGCTTTCCATCCTTCCTTCTTTTTTTTTCTTTCTTCCTCAGAGCTTCTGTTATCTCTTCAAAATGCATGCCGTTTTCCTTCTGTCCTCACACACGGATGAACAATGAGAAAGAGGGTTTCTCTTTTTTGGGTGGGAGGAGGACCGTGTAATCGCTGTAATCATTTTCCTAAAAAGTGATTTCACCGTTAACTTTTCTTCTCCTCTCCCCATAGACGTAGAAATATATTTTACAAAACTGTGTTGAGTTTAATTTACACATCCTTTCATGAACAGACCAAGTTCTTTAAGGGCATTTATTCTGCTTCGTATAAATAATTGATCAGCCAAGTTAATTTACTTCTGCCTGACTTGGTCAACCTTAATTAACTGCCCTGGAATCAAGAGTGAACTTTTTGTTAGCTTAAAATCTTTCACAAGCATGCTAACAAGGGCTTTATTTTCCTTAAATTTTCAGCATCAACACTGTAACCAAGGAAATAATCATAATAAGAAAGCATTGCTTTCATTTACTATAAATACATTGGCCAGGATATTATGAATTTTCCAGAATACTTCCAGAGAGCAGCTCTGTTGGCAACGGCAATAAATAAGCACGCTAAACTCAGTTCTTATCCTTCCTACAAGTCCCTCCAGCCCAAAAATCGATCTTTTGAAATCAGTAGCTCTGTAATGTTTCCAAGCAAGACGAGAAGCGGGCCATTTTGGCTTCCTTAAGCTTTCCGACATCTGTGCGATTTGTAGCGCATCAGCTTTTGTGAGGTTGTGTTGAATGGATCATATGTGATGTAAACACGCCCCGCGCCTTCAGAGAGGCCATAGAGAAAGCCAGAGGAAGGTTGGGCTTTGTTTCTCCAGAAAGGACTTGCGAGTGGGTATGGCGTGGCCGTGCCCTCCAGGTGCCACGTCTTTCCTATTCAGGCACTTTGGATGGTTGTGCGCTATTTGTTGTTTTCAGTTTGTCACGAGCAGAGCAGTTCATTGGCTCTAGGGTGTTCCCAGAGGAAAGCGGAGGTTATGCATACTGGGTGCCTGGGACGAGCACGGAAGAATAGAGGGTCCAGCCTGCTGTGTTAGAAAACACAGATGCCTCTCCCATGACTTGCTTTAGGTGATGCTAAAATTGTAAAACTCAGTAGAAAGAGACAAATACAGTGGTTCGCTAAAGAATGCTGACACTTTCAGCTTTGTGTTTTATATGCTTTTCTTTGTCTACCTGCCGCCCTCACTGTCGTCTGTTGGGGTTTTGACTTTGTTTTCTTTCCGTCGATGTACCTTGCACCACCACCTAGCACAGGCCTTTGCAAATTGGAAATCCTCTCACCGTTTTTTGAACGGACAAGTTCACGTCTGCGATGGGGAGTGATTCTGGCGGCATCTCTTCCTTAACCTGCTGAGGTTTAGTTTTCTTATCTGTAAAATGGGAATAGCATTCCCTGCTTTTTCTCCCTCAGAGAATTCTTCTGCGTTTGAAAAATACATAAGAGGGCTTTGTAGTTCGTGCAGCATGACACAGATATAAAGGCTTATTAAATGGCTTGGAACATTCCATAGAAAGAAAAACTGCCAGCCCAGATATTGTTAGAAATGTTCTTAGACATCGACACTCCTCATTTTTCACATGTGCTTTTCAAAAAACCTGTTTTCTCCTGATTGGTGTGGGAGATTATGGGAAAATTTAAATCTTCCAACTGACATACTACTGTTAGCACTTGACTAATTAAGGACATCCTCGGACCAAAATAATCCTTTATGCAATTTTGGTCCCAAAGCCTGCACTCTCACAAACCTGGTTCGCAAGCCAAGCTGCTTGGCTTGATGCCTGCAAAACTTGTGCTGGAGGACTTGGCAGTCTTCTTTGGAACTGCATGGACCAAACCCTTCTCATCAAATTGTGCACTGGGGATAGTTCTTACTCCACCCACCATGATGGTGTCAAGCTCCGGAAACAGGAGCGGGGTCTCTTCGACCGACACCTGTCTTCAGGTCTGGGGTCCTGATGCTCACGTGGTTTGAAAGCAGCATTTTACCTGTAGCTCTGCCCCCTGAGGACAGGCTGTTTGGATAAATATGCCCCGTCCTGAGGGCAGGTGTAGAGTTTAGGTATAGACAATGTTTTTGTCTTTGTGGGGTGGGAAACCCCTGTAATGGATAGGCTTTCTGGAAGGTTCAAAACTTTTCTCTTTTTTCTTTAGCTATGCTTGTGATATATCCTAATAATTAAACGGGTTTCCTTGCTCACCACTAAGACCACTGTTCTCTTCCTTAAATCCCTAAACACTGTCTTTTCCTTAGCTTCTATATACATGGGCAAGTTTGTGGCAGAGAAACTAAAATGTTGGGGGGAAAAGTACCTATGTTTGACAAATTTATTTATTTATTTTTTTGGGGTGATAAACTAGGTACTTGCATTTTGCCTGGTTCTTGCATACTGGAGAAAGTTTTAGTTGTTTTCTGGTAGATTCATTACTCTGCAGACAGTAAGAATATGAACACAATTTTTAAAGGGCTGTAATCACTGAAATATCTGATCTGAAGAGACGAGAGTGAATCAGCTGTTGTGTCTGAGTTTGTTTCCCACCTGTTAACAAAAAATGCCATTCTTAATCCAGTTCAGAATTGGATTAACTTTAAAAAAAGATACGTCTTCTGGGTTTATGAAGTTTGTAGTTACGTTGGATGATACTATGCACTGAAAGGAAATAAAGACAGATAGGAATTTTTCTGCTTTAACTTTTCCATTTGTTTTTTGTACGAGTTTATAGAAAAGAGACTTAAAACCAATCCTAGCAAGAAGGCAACCTCCTCTAAAGATGCCCAGAGTTTTAAATTTCCCTGTTGTCACATATTTCACGTGTGGGGGGAGAAATCTGCAACACTCTTGGTACATATGTCTTTCCATGACTTGAATCAATTTGTTTAGAAGTTTTCTGCCCTTTTTAAAATTAGTTTTTATTAATATAAAAATTATATAGTTGATTTACAATGTTGTGTTAGTTTCTGCTGTACAGCAAAGTGAATCAGTTATACATACATCCACTCTTTTTTACATCTTTCTTTTTTTTTTTTTTGCGGTACGCGGGCCTCTCACTGCTGCGGCCTGTCCCGTTGCGGAGCACAGGCTCCGGACGCGCAGGCTCAGCGGCCATGGCTCACGGGCCCAGCCGCTCCGCGGCACGCGGGATCCCCCCGGACCGGGGCACGAATCCGCGTCCCCTGCATCGGCAGGCGGACTCTCAACCGCCGCGCCACCAGGGAAGCCCTTTTTAACATTCTTTTCCCATGTTGGCCATCACAGAGCACTGAGTAGAGTTCCCTGTGCTATACCGTAGGTCCTCATTAGTTATGTATTTTATATATAGTAGTGTGTATATGTCAATTCCAATCTCCCAACCAATTTATCCCCCCCCCCTTTTTATCTAGGATTGGTGTTTCACATTTTACTGAAGTCTTAATTATACGGGCATTTCTCAGCTTGGACGTTTGAGCTGCCATCTTCCTTTAGTGACTGTTGTTTTTTTCTGGCCTCTCTACTTGAAGTGTGACCCTGGCATCTTCACTGTTTGCCTTCCCCTGCCTCACCTCAACTTTAAGAAAACACGTCGGACTGAATTTCTCCAAATCTTGGTTCCACCACTAGTAGCTGTGATATTTACTGGGCAAATTAAAATGTCTCACAGAGCCTTAGTTTTCTCATCTAGAAAGTGGGGCTAGGAATTGTCCTGAGAACTAAATTGGAGAATACATATCAATCACCCGCAGTCGGGACTAGCACAACGCTGGTGATCAGTAGGTGGTCACAGTTGATATTAGCAAATATGGTCTTTTGTCATAACTGGGCCTCTTTACTGAGAGCTGAATTGGCTCCGTGGGATAATGGTTTTGTACCCAGAGAGCAACAAGGAGTGGGAAATGTATTCACACAAAGGCCATATTCTCTGGCGACGTGCCTTGGACTTACAGTTGTCCCCCCTCATCCACAGCTTCGCCCTCTGAGGTTTGTTACCCTCAGTCCAAAAATATTAAATGGAAAGTTCCAGAAATAAACAGTTCTTAAGTTTTAGTTTCCATGCCGTTCTCAGCATGATGAAGTCTCGCCATCCTGCACCAACCCCCTGGGAGTCACCCCTTTGTCCAGCGTTTCCCACCCATTTGTCACTTAGTAGCCATCTGGGTTGTGTCTTAGTATCACAGTGCTTGTGTTCACCTATTACACCTTAAGTAAAATAGTAACATCTATTTTACTTAATGATGGCCCCAAAGTGCAAGACTAGTGATGCCGGCAATTTGGATGTGCCACGGAGAAGCCATAAAGTGCCTCCTTTAAGAGAGAAGGTGAAAGTTCTCAACATAGTAAGAAAAGAAAAAAAAAATCACGTGGTGAAGTTGCTAAGATCTATGGGAAGAACCAATCAAGGAAAAAGAAATTCATGCTGGTTTTGCTGTCATACCTCGAGCGGCAAAAGTTGTGGCCATAGTGCGTGATAAGTGCTTATTTAAGATGGAAAAGGCATTGACTATGTCTAGCAAGATATTTTGAGAGAGAGACCACGCTCACATAACTTACATTATAGTAATTGTTATAATTGTTCTCTTGTTAGTTATTATCGTTAATCTCTTACCATGCCTAATTTAGAAATTACACTTTGTCTTAGGTATGTATGTATAGGAGAGAACGTAGTATATATAGGATTCAGTAGGCATCCGCTAGGGATCTTGGAACGTATCCCCTGTGGATAAGGGGGGACTAGTATATCTCTCTCTCTCTCTTTTTTTAAGTTTGATGCTTAGTACTTTCAGATTCAGAACTTTTCTTTGGTCTGCCTAGGCAACATTTTCTCCAAAACAAACATGAGAAGGCCCAGACCTTTCAGGCCTTAAACCAAGCTAGAGGTTAGGAATCCAGTATGAGAAACACCTAACTTTGAATGGGACTTCTCAGGAGAATTTTAACCATAAGGCAGAGATAAGAGTCTGAATTTGTTTGGCTTCTGAAAAGTGGGGAGTTTTTTTTTTCCTCTCCCTCAAAGAGGCCTATCTTATTGGAAAGGCCACTTTTGAAGAGTTTCAGTACCTGAATGAGTCCAAGGAGTGTGAATCTGTAAAATGCTTTTTGGGTTTTGAGTGTAAGGGTTTTCAGCACGAATTACCTCAGGGGGGCCTATCGGTAAGGTGCGTCATCTCCTGATAGACTGAATTTGGAGACTATTTCTCTAAGAGCGTAACACACCACACAGAGCCTGCACATACTAAAATTTAATGTTACACTTAATATGCCGAACAGAATGACTTACCAGTTTTCCAGCAGAGCATCCAGATATAATCACAGAAATTCAACCATAGATTCTAGGTTCACGTGAAAATAATGGTTTTCTTCTAAGGGGAAAAAGATAACATATAGAGAACAATACTAGTTCTCAGAACAAAACTTGAATTTGTTTTTCTCAAGTTTTTAATTTAATTTTTATTTTATATCGGACTCTTGTTGATTTACAATGTTGTGTCAGTTTCAGGCGTACAGCAAAGTGGTTCAGTTATCCATATACGTACGTTTGTTCTTTTTCACATTCTTTTCCCGTCTAGGCTGTTAGAGAATACTGATAGAGTTCCCTGTGCTCTACAGTTCGGTGTTCAAAAACTAGGCAATTGGACCATTTCTAAGGGGTAACGTGAGTGAGAGGAAATGACAACTGTTTACAGATTTTGGCAACCCTGAAGGCAGGGCCCTTCTCCTAATGTACAACAACTGTGCTAACAGCTGCTTTTCTCTTTCTCCCCGGCTCCCTCCTAAAAACCCTTCTACCAGGTTTTTGAGTCATGATGCAAGAATCTGGGACCGAGACGAAAAGTAACGGTTCAGCCATCCAGAATGGGTCAAGCGGCGGCAGCCACTTGGTAGAGTGCGGTGGCCTCCGGGAAGGGCGGCCCAACGGGGAGACGCCGGCCGCGGACGTGGGGGCGGCCGATCTGGCCCATGTGCAGCAGCAGCAGGTACTGAGCTCCGGAGCGGGGGCTGTGGAGGGCGGTGGGTGCCGACGCCACCGCTTACCCTGACGTTTGCCCGGTGCTCACCGGCTCTCTGCCTGTAATCACCGTCTTTGAAGCCACTAGCACACCGGGGCCCCAGTGACTGGCTTAATTAAGAGACGGAACTGCCAGGGGCTTGAGAAGTAGAGTCTTGGAAGCCCCCTCTGGCTTGGGGAATGGTGGTTGAAACTGAGGTTGGGTGGACCCCTGGCCACTTCCTTTGAGCCTCTAATGTGTCAGCCTAAAGTTTACCTACTTGCAGTAAAACAAATCTTTGGAGAAATGGTTCCCAGTGCTTGAATCAAAAACTAAATACATAGACTTATTAAACCCGATGGTGAGAGAAACAAAAGAAGGGATCAAGGATAAAAGAAAAATGAGGGCTATAAGAGGGAAAAGCAGGTGACTTAGGAGAATAGAAATAAATGGAAATACCCAAGCAGAATTGGGTAAATAAGAAGACATCAGTAACATAGGCATCGGTGTAAGAAACCGCCCGCTGCCACCTGGAAGAATTTAGGGAGCTGGGCCACTTACACACATAGGGCAGTTGGTATGTGACTTTTAAATTCTGTCTTAGTGGTGGCTCCCCCAAATGCACGTAAGTTGCGATGTATTCATTCTGTTGTATCCTTTGTGGGTGTTTATAGTGGGTACCTGGGAGTGACTGGTAAGATATTTCCAAAGGGTAAAGGGTGTGACCCGGCAAATGGCATTGTGTGGCCAGTTGATGCCGATTCAAATAAGTAAAGAGCATTTGCTTGAAGATAAGCATTGTTTTCCCAGCCTCTCTTGTAATTAGGAAATATTGTTTGTTTTTGTTAATGATAATGGATGATTTGTGTTGCATTTTAGTGTTTGGTTCATTTATTCAGTACAGAGTAATGGTGCCATTTGGAAAAAGGTGTAAAAAGAGTGATTCATTTATTCAGTACAAGGTAGTGGTGCCATTTGGAAAAAGGTGTAAAAAGAATGGTGCATCTTTGGACTTTCTGAGTGAAACAGAAATTGCTGGGGGTTGAAGGAAGAGAAAGAAAAACACAAACCTTTTCTCAAACCATTTTCTTGCAATCTATAGCAGAGAAGCCAAGGCAGTCCCTCCTTGTTTTAGGGATATAGCCTTTGACAGGCTCTAAAACATGTATTATTTTCTCCTTACTAAGAATTTTTTACAAATAAGGAGCCATTAGATTGTTAGTCTATCAGAAGTTGGTGGAACCAGTTTGAGACAATGGAATCTGTCGGGGAAAGATAACAGAGAAAGAGAAGGAGACTCACAGACAAGCTAAGGTCTTAATTCAGAGGACTTGAAGTGGTTTGATCTCTCTTTTAGTGGCAGCTCAAATCTGATCGTGCCTGCTTCCTGGGCATCGCGTGAGCTGGGATTTATGATGTATGTTGTGTATAAACTTTGGGCACTTGCGTTAGTGTAAATGGCCAAATTCCACCCGATGCGGTTATTGACAAAACGTATCAGCATATGCTAGAAAGGTATCCATGTGTTTGTGTGTGTATTTTGTTCATTTGATATTCTCAGATGTTTATGGTTCTATTGAGAATAAATAGTTGGTAATTTGGTCTGCCATTTTCTGTGCCCTTACCATACAGAGGCCAAGATCAACTGTTTCTTTATGGAGTGGTTGAAGTGGGGCTATTGACTGATGTGGTATGAACCCCGAGTAATTAGTATTTAGATTATGTTAATTGGATAAATGAAAATTAACTTCTTCTGATTTTTATTTGAAAAACTGAAAATCATCCACTCTCTCAAAGTCGTAAGCCAGCCAAAAACTTTGCTTTTATACCATCAACATACACACACACACACACACACACACACACACAGCCCGACCCCACGAACAGCAACCACAAGTTGACCTCACAGAAGAAAGTTGTATACATGCGTTTTAACAGCATCTTCCTTGAAAACCATCAGTAGCAAAATTAGTTATTCGTGTCTCCCCTCTTTATCTCGACTGTGACCACTTTGGAAATTATGTTGTTATGGGTTATTGATATAAAGGTCAATACCTTTTGATTGTACTTCGAAGTGCTTTTAATATTTTTATAACAATTTTATTTCTAATTGCCAAGGATGTGTTTTGGGAAGGAAGAAAGCAGTTGGGTCTATCATTGTGGCTAAAACCCCACATATTGTGGTTGGCAGGCCTTTTTGGTCTTTTAAAATAAAATACTGACAGCTGTGTGACTTCCCTAAGTGTATGATGAGGCTCTTAACAGGTTGTTGGGGGGAAAGAAAATCTGTAGATGAAATAAGAAAATAACCCCGACAGGATTGAAAAAAGTTTTACAGGACTCGCATCATCAGTTTTCTAACAGACTGAAAACTGCTACAATTAAACAGTTTGGAGAAATCCGAATGTCAGCGTGATGGACGTGGGTTGTTTTCGTCATTTTTATTCTACAGGTTTTTACTTGAAGTGAGAATACCAGCAATGAGAAAATCACAGCCATGCTGAATTCATTACTGCGGTAGTCACACAAAACCACGGATAAAATTTCAATAACTGCAGGCCACAGTTGAGTAAACAGTTGCACTGAAATTTAATTCCTGTTGACTTTTCCCCCATTCCTCGCCAGGGGCACATTCTGACTCTGTAGTACAAAGACAACAGGGGTTACAGCTTTGATTAATGTAGGACAGTGGAAGAGAATTAGAACTGTAAAATATGTTAGAAGTCCATGGAACAAAAAGATCTGGCTTAAAAAGACTTGGTATAAAAATGAGTTAATTATGCTGTGTATGAAACTGAATGTTCTAGGATTTTCCAGTTGCACCAGTACAATCATTGACGATATAGGGAGAATTTTCACCTAGTGCCAGGATTTAAAATACATAAATGCAAGCCTCTCCATGTTTGATCGATATTACCAAAGATAATTACGAATGAGAGCAAGTGCCCTTTCAGGATGGAGAGCTTTCACGAAGATTCGCTGTGAAGTGAGTGACTTCTGTGCTGTGTTTGGTCTATAGGTTGGTTAAATTGGGTCCAAATAGACTTGTGTGTGTGTGTGTGTGTGTGTGTGTTTCATTACGTTGTTGACCACCTAGAAAAATGGGAGAAATCTGGCTTTTACCTTTTCTCTTGAAAAATCAGCAGATCTGGTAACCGTGGCCAATATTCCTACAAGGGTAATGATTGTTGGGAGATGAATTGCTACTAAGTCAGGGAGCCTATAGCCCGGCAGTCAGCCTGAGTTCCCACCCAGTACCTTTGCTGACTTGTATCCTCTAGGCAGTGGAGTTGGTGATTCTTTTCTGGAAGTTGCCATCATCACTCAGAAGCCATCGGCCAAGGAGAGGTGCTACCATTAGCTGGAGGAGCCCGCCCACACACTCACAAACTGTCTTCCTTCCTCAAAACTAAATGTATTATCTCTGTAATGTTTCAACTCTACTTATATCTGGGGCATGAAACTCTTATAACAATAGTTTTCTAATAATATAATTTGATAATGCTTCCGAACATTTTCTTTTAGCCATTGAATAATTCTTTACCCAGTACCATCACTGCTTTTTATTTCCTATTATCCCTGTCCCATTTCTAGGTCTGTGAAAGTTCTGTATTGAATATGGACTACTCCATTATGAAACTCAGCAACAAATACTATTACCAATTACTAAAGTTTTTTTTTTCTTTCTTTCTTAAAGAAAGGATTTTAAAATGTCCAGAGCAATTTCACAAACTGTGTGGATTAATGCATTTTAAAAGTCTTGAATTTTAGAAAGCAGGATTTTATTTCCATATTGCTGCAAATGAGAGCTTTTTCAGATAAGCATATTACATAGAGCATAATGTTTAGAAGTTTCTCCATATACAGCATATGCTGTCAGGTCAATTAACAGAATGCATACTAGAAAATGTTTATTCAATAAAAATGAATAGCTGTTAAATAAAACAGCTATAATTCTTAACAACATTCCATTTAATGATGGGCTTTTTTTCTTTTCTTTTTTTTTTTTTGGTACCACCTGGCACTTTTATTGTCTGCAAGTCAGTGTAGGGAGAGCTTTGCTTGCTAGAGTGTTGAGGTATGGCTGTCGTTTTCTATGAGAAGGGCAGTTTAGAAGTAGTCTGTGAGAAGAACATTTAAAAAAAATAAACTAAATATGGAATTCAAAGATATATTATTTGGAGAGTGTGGACAAGTGGTGTGTTTACTTCATATTGCTTCTTTGACATTTGGTTTAAGGTGTTGGACCTTTTAGCCCAAAAGACGTACATGTTTCATGTTAATAATTTAAAAGAAAAAAAAACAGTCAATGACTATTAAGGAGGTAAAAGAAATAGAAGGGATAGGGAGCTTCTGCAAAATCATGAACGAGAAGGAGGAGGATCCACTGGGTTGAATTTTGCCAATGAGCCATTGAAGGAGGTAAAAGATGAGTCATTACACAGGACCAGAGACGCTCAGAAATTCTTCTCTTCGTTGTCAAAATGGTAGAATGGATCCCTTCCTTTAGTTTTTGTGACTGAACTTACTAGTGGATATCGAACAGAACAGGGAGAATGTCCTACCAACATTTCAAATTTTAAGTGCCTCTGTAGAAAACAATGCCTGGAAGAAATAGCTGTCGGTGTTTGGGTGGGCAGTAAGGTCGTATGATAGGGGCCCTCCCTTTGTTTCTTATTCTCCCCCATCTTTCTGTGGGGGACCGTGTTAAAGTCCAGTGGCCATCCTTTGCTTGTTTACCCTTCTACAGAGGGAAGCCCAGGTGATTAGGTATGCATCTGTAGGTGCAAAGATGAGGTATCAGTGGCCATCTCAGCCTTACCATTCTCTTTTTCTTTGAAAAAGGTTGCTTATGAACTTTGTAGGGAATCCCCTCAAATTCCCATTGTAGCAGCCAGGGACTGTGTCTGAGAGGGAGGGTCTCTGGACGCCACTGGAAGGGTAAAGATGTTCAGCATCTTTGTATCCTAAGAGGGGAGCTTTCAGAAGAAAGTACAGAAGAAGAAGAGATTATTCATCTTTATTAAGTGCCCTCATGGGGATGGGGACTGTGATAGGGGCAGCGCCTACCTTCACTCATAGAGGAAGACCAAGCTATAGTTTTCAATTATAAAATTAAAAAAATGTAAAGGAATTGCTCTGCTCAGGTAGCCTCTTCTGGGATACAAGGTAGAGTTCAAATACTATAGACAATATTGATGGTCAAAAATATTTTGTAGGAATCAATGCCACCAAAATGTTAGCGAAAATCAAACAAATTGAAACGAAACAGACGGGAATTCAGATAATTCCTACAAATAAAGAAGAAACAGCCACAACAATAACAGACTTGCACTTTTTCTCAATTCCTTTTGTGGCTATTTCTGGAAAAGGCATCTTTCCCCCGAATGCTAAATTTAGTTCTCTACTCTGTTGTTTAGGTCTGCCTTCCATCCAAATATTGTTGTCAAAGATTTATGTAACTTGGGATGTGAGCCTTGTATGAAATTCTTTCAAGTTCTGATCTCTGAACAGTTGTGTGTCATTAATCTCTCCACTGCAAATTAAGATGGTCCAGGAAAAAAGAGTCGTGTACGTAAGAGTGTAGTACTAGAAACCCAGATGCTGCATTTCACTGTGACTGAAGTGTACCTTCTTGACGTAAAGCAAAGGCATTGCTCCTTTGAGAGGTAATTTTCAGCCCTGACCTGTGAGCTAATAATAATGGTAAAGAAAAAAATACTCCCTATCTCTTGTCTAATCAGAAATCTTTTTGAACTTTCAGGAGGGATGACTTTAATGGTAATTTGTTGACAGATTAGCTTCGGTGATTGCAAAGCGTTTGTTTTGCAAAACTGGCAGGCTCCTATCTGTTCTCTGAAGGCAGGCAACCTACTTTGCTGTTTTGCAAGTGCCTGCCTTTATTGACAACTAGTGCTGAACAGGCAGAATTGGTATGTTTGTGTAATGTAAACCTATAGCTCGCCTGATGGAGTCTAGTGTCCTTTTAGGTAGTGCACAGATTGCTTGATAAAAAGGGTTACAAGGTGACTGCTTTTATGACAAAGTAGAATAGCAATATAAATGCGAGTGGTGGATGGAGCAGGAGAAAAGGAAGTTTATAGAGGGAATTGAACCCCATATTAGAAAGTTTCTTTTCATCACTTGGTCTTTGAACGCAAATCTGTTGTAATCATGAAGTGTTACTTGTAACATTCCAGAGACCCTTTGCTAAATACTGTGTTTGATTTGGTTCCTGGAAATACAACTGTATTTTTTTTTTTTTTCCCCCTCTCTCACACGAAAATGTGGTGAAGAGAGTTTCACATACTGGCCTGGCCTCAGCTTTGGTTCGAGGCGGCTGCTAAATGTACTGCAAAACATGTCTTAACTTTGGTTCTTAGCTTGCAAATTCTTGGAATTCATTTATTCATTTGTTTGCCTATTTTCATTTCATCTTTATGGTGTCATGCCTACGTGTGATGAAATGTGGGGAGCACATTGCTATGTGAGGTGCTGGGAAAGTATGGGAGCATCACTTGGGAGTCTCTTAGGCTGGAGCCTAAAAAGTAAGCCTGGAGCGGTGGGAAGGTGGGTAGAAGCTGAACTGAGGTCAGTTTGTGGGAGGCTTGAGTTCCTAAGCCAGGGGAGGTTTCCAGGCTGAAAAGAAAGGCCATCCAAGAGGTGGTGGACTGAAGGTAAAAAAGAAGGTTGGACCTGGCCTGGTTTGGAAGGAAAGAGATCTGGAGAGATGAATCGTAGTGACAAGGCCATTGCACTCGGTCCTGGATTTAGCAGTGGGACACCAGCCCTGGCCTTATGTCATTGAGGGCACCATGTTGTCGACCCTGCCTTGTTCCCTGCATTTCTCCTCCTGCCTTGGAAGCCCTTGGTCTAGCCGTCAGCCCCATAAGCGCAGGGATGGGCCTTTCTCATCCCCTGATATTCATTCCTCGGCACAGAGTACAGTACCTGGCGGAGAGTAGTTCTTATTAGCCTCTGGGAATGAATGAAACAGAAAGAGAAAGGAATGCCTGGGTCACGAGAAACCATTCAAGGGCATGTTGGCAAATCGACAGTGCCTTTTGGAATAGGAGATGTGAGGGCATCAAAAAGTGGGAGTTATGAGGGGTGATTCAAGATTTCCAGTCTGAACGACGGGCAAAACAGTGCACCGTGAAACAGAGAGAGGACAACGGGAGGAGAAGCCAAGCTCCTTTCTACCTGTTACTAATCGGTTATTATGATATGATAAAGGAGGCACAAACATAACTTGTAAATAAAGGGTGGATTTATTTTGGAAAAGTCCCGCTTTTGTTTCAAGGCTGTTTAAAAAAAAAAAAGACACCCTCCTATGTCACTCAAACTCGCTACTTTGATTGTATGTGTTTATTCAGATTAAAATTATCGAATATTTTCCCTTTAGCCTCTGCCAGTTACTAATGAGTATATCTTCCAGAAGTCACATGGGAAGTGCTGATAAACTGCTTGTGTTCCTATTGATCAGGGAATGCGCTTATCTCTCTTCGAGAACAAAACTACCAAGTTAGATCTTTGATAAAGTGTCTCATATTGACACAGGTTTCTTAGATGAATTTGTTTTTTTAAGGTGAAGGGAGTGCCTGTTGTGCTTCCTTTGTTGGAAAAATACAATGTGTAATTATTAAACAGTTGGTGCTATTGGAAGACCTATTTAGGGGGGTATAGATTCAACTGCTGAGGGAGAGCAAGGCTTGTTTGTGAGTTGAAGTTGAGCCCTGCGTAGAGGTGGATGGAGGGAAGGAAGCTCTGTTCTCTGTAATCCTTCTCGAGAGAGTATTTTCCAGTATCTTCTATATAAACTGACGGTACACATACTGACTTCGGAGGCGATAGGATTTTTTATTTTGTGAAGTTGGTAACCCTAAGGTTCTCCCTGAATTAACTCTGTATCCCCATTTTTAGACTGTGCCTTTGAGACTGTACCCAAAATAAAATGAACTTCCTGACGCAGATTCTTCTTCCGCAGAGTTTCCTAAAGTAGACTGTTTATTACACCCTTTCTCATCCACGCAACCATAAGTAATTGTCAGAATCATGTCGCTTGTCAAGAGAGGCAAGTGTCAGCTGTTCTGAAATCGGCGTTTTTATCACTGTACCTTCTCTCACCCCCAACACCCCTCTCTCCACATTGAAGGGAAGGTGACATGATGTCTTAGTCATTCAAATCCAATAACTTTTAATCTGAAGGTTAAGTAGTGAGATATAAACTAAGAGATGATAATATCAATTTTATGTTCACTGAAGGGCACAGTATACCTCTTTCTAGTGGAGGGAAAATTGTGCGTAAAATGTCTTTTGCTTCTCAACAGCAGAGCCAGGCCTCTCAGAGCCAAAGGAAGAAAGAGTTTTGGAAAAATTTAATAAAATGAGACGTAACATCCTAGAACAGGGCAAAAGTAGCCTTTTATTGTTGTAATGATTGTGTTAATTTTTCAAGGTTGCACGGTAAGAAGTAGTTCCATCTTCCATCTTTATAGCCTCTCGTATTGACTCCTGTTATCCTCTCTATGAACTCAACACCCTTTTCAAGGTTAAAGACTGGGAGAGAATGACATAATGCTCATTCTTTCCTGACTATTTTTGGTCCTAATGTGGATGATAAATAATACTGTGATAATATTGCTTAACTTGCCTCATTTTTTTTCCTCCTCGTGCTGATATTTCCATTTCCATGCAATAGAAATTCAACAGGCCAAGGTACTAAGTGAAAATGCCTTGGCAACATGCATTTTTATCATGATCTGCTGATTTATTTCGTTAGATTGACACTCGTCTTACAAACACAAAGTTTGTGCCGTGTATTCTACGGATATGTTATGGGCATTTATGTACAGACTTACTGTACCATTAATATGCTGTAAGAGGGAAAGAAAGCATCATGCGTAAACTGGGTATGTGATAGTCCCTGTTATAATCGTCAAGATGATATCCTGTAATGTAGTGATTCACAATTATAATTGTCAAGATTGCGTTCTGGAATTATTTTAAACTTGTCTCAGCCATTCATCACGCATTACCTTTTTTGGGTAAGTTCTAGGTACAAAGCACTGTGTTGAACCTGCAGACCATACTGCGGGTCGGTGAACTAAGGCAGAGGCCAAATCTGGCCTGCCACCTGTTCTTTGAAATAAAGATTCTATTGGAATACAGCCATGCCCCTTTTTTCTCTGGTATACAGCTGCTTTCTCCCTACCACAGCAGAGGGGAGTTGTCGCAACGGAGAATCTGTGGCTCACAAAACCTAAAATGCGTATTACCTGGTCCTTTACGGAAAAAGTTTGTTGACCCCCTGGTTTAGTGAATGGCAGACGTGGCAAGATTCGCCTTCCAGAACCTTCTACTCTTAGTGTCAGGTAACAAAACTGAAGGATCATTCCCTCCTTTTTTTTCCTAAAGTATCCATATATATGTATATGTCTCATACTTTAAGACTTCTTTTGCATTTTCTAAAATGGTAAATTAACGGGTAGTTGTCATCATACCTGCAGAGTTGCTTTCTAATCCTTTAACTGTATGCATCTTACAAATGGAAAGTTTTGGCACAATTGGTGGTTAGAAGAATAATCAGCCAGCCTACTAAGAAAATGGAGGGTAGGACACTGAAGGGGTCACTTGAAGAGCAGACATCTTTGGCCATGGTTCTCCTCCCAGAGGAAATTAGCATTAAAAAGTAGCATACCTTACGTTTCGGAGTCTCTTCGTTGGCTAGAAGATGCAAAGAAATGTCCTGAATATCTCCCTGCATTCGTAAAGTTCATGAGCTAATTGGACTAGAACAAGACATAAACATGTGCATTAAATACTAGTAACAATTACAAAGCACGTGAAGATAAGCTGTGGAAGAGATGCAACTGATTAATTGACAGATACGTGATTTAAGCAATAAATCTCCAGTAACCCAGAGAGGAAGAGTTTATTTGTGTCTGTCTTGGTGGAATTTTTGAAGACACTGATAAAACTGAGGAAACAGTAACTCAGTATGTGCACACCAGCTGATTTAGTTTAACCCTTTCAATCAGGAGATGATGAATGGAAGGTATATACTGAGCTATGTGGATTTGGCCTATGACTTAGATACTAAGTGGTCAAGAGATGTATCTTTGCCATTTTGTCTGTCATTTTTAATTTGGTGAGAAGCAAGGGTGGTTTTCTGTTGTGGAAGGCCTGGAGGCATATGGTAAGTAGAGGTCATTTTATGCTGGATACCAGCATCTGAGTTGATTGGTCTCCAGGAAATGGTCCGGGGCCTATCTGTTTACACAGACCATTGCCTGAGTTGAGTGTATGATTTCCAGAGATTAGATGAGAGCTGACAAGGCTGGTCATTTGGTTGGTGGTGTCCGTATTTCACATACTTTTATATTGAATTTTAGCTCATTCACCTCTATTCATCATATAGCTAGAACAACTGAAACCATAGTACCTTATTTTAAAATAGTTGTCAAATTTGAAGATCTTTACTCAATCCAGCTATTTTTATGAACTGACAGTCTTTCCTAGAAAATGCATTGGCCTGGTATTTTCTCCCTTCTGCCTTTCTTCTTTCTTTTCTTACCTTCTTGTTTGTTTCTATTTTTAAGTTTGTTATCAGGTGACATCATTCTGCAGTATCTCCCAATTAGTGAAAAATCTCCTTACTCTTCCAAGTGGGTGGGTTTCTCTGCCCTAGGTCATATCTTTAATTCCATGATTCTTATATTGTTCACCTTTTTAAGGTCCCTCCTTTGCGAATCTGAGGAAACCTGAGCACCTTTCACTCTGAAAAGTGTGTGCATACGTGTGTGTTTGTGTAATTTTGCAATTGCAGTTTCATGTGCATCCCGCCCCCAATTGAAACACTCTACAGCCCGTACTGCATGTTAATTAGATTTGCTAGCTGGTTCAGTGTCTGGAAACAAATGTTTCCAGATTTTTCTATATTTAATTAATGTTAAGTGTATTAGTAACCTATCTCTAATTTGGAAAAGGTTTCCTCTTTTGGCTCTAAATGCTTACCAATGTGTCCCTGGAATTAGTTCTTGGATATCTTAAATGTAGCACTATAAATGCCAGCTCTGAAGGAAACTTTGGAAAATAAGGTCATATAAAGCACTCTGCGCAGGTCCTGAGAGTCATTTTATGTTTATTCATAGGCATTCACCAGGTTTACATACTCGTGAACTTTTCTAACTGAAGAACACTATATACTAGTTGGAAGAGCTTTGACCACATTAGCAAAGATTACAGTAAACGATGCATACAGCCCTGGCACCCCCTTATGTGGCTTATATAAACTTGTGTAGCCCATTCTGGGGGGCCGTCTGGCGTTGTGTAGCAGGAGGCTTTAGAACAGCCACACCCTTTGATTCAGGGTAACGCTTTTACTGAGCAATTGTGTAGCATTCAGCAGCGGTTCTCAAACTTTTTATATGTATGGGAATCATTTAGAGGAGGACGTCTTAAAGCAGCTTGCAGGACCCACCCTCAGAGTACTTTATTCTGTAGATCTGGGATGGGGCCCAAGAATTTGCATTTCTGGTGCTTCTAACCCGTTCTCTGCTGCTGGCTAGGGCACCCTTGATGACCACTGGAAAAGGCAGAGCATCTAAAGGCATAAATGTTGGAGCCAGCTTGTTTGGCCTGAGTCATGACTCGGCAGTGCCACTTACTAGTTTGGTGATTGCACAAGTTAGTTAATTTCTCTGTGCCTCAGTTTACACATTCATCACATGGGGATGATATCAGCGTTTAATATTCTGAGTATATGGGTCTGTAAATGTTAGCTGCTGGCATTCTTATCTTTACCATCATCAGCATCATCATTAGGAATTTAACCTACAGACATAATGTGAAGCAAACAGCAAGATTTATACCTGAAGATGTTCATTATGGTAGTATTTATGATATGGTAGTATTTATGATGCAAAAAATAAAAAATACCCTAAATCACTGACATTAGAAGAAAGGTTAAATAAATGGTTATACATAAGTTAGAAGTAATAAGTACCCATTAAGACTCACACACTTGTAGAATATTTAATAACTTTATCAATTATAAACATTTTTAACTTAAAAAATTATAGTACAGTAATTGGTGGGAGAAAAAAACCTGAAAAGGCCCATTAAAAAAAGTTACCAATAGTTTTTGTATGTTTATGGGATTGTACTTTTTCTTTTAACATCTTTATTGGAGTATAATTGCTTTACAATGGTGTGTTAGTTTCTGATTTATAACAAAGTGAATCACCTATACATATATATGTGTGTGTATATATATATACACACATATATATGTATGGGTATATATGTGTGTATATATATATATACACACATATATATGTATGGGTATATATGTGTATGTATATATATATACACATATATGTATGGGTATATATATATATATATGTGTATGGGTATATATATGTATGGGATATATATATATATCCCCATATCTCCTCCCTCTTGCGTCTCCCTCCCTATCCCACCCCTCT
>NC_041231.1:23559453-23626728 GCF_002837175.3 Physeter macrocephalus
TATATATGTGTGTGTATATATATATACACACATATATATGTATGGGTATATATGTGTGTATATATATATATACACATATATGTATGGGTATATATATATATATATGTGTATGGGTATATATATGTATGGGATATATATATATATCCCCATATCTCCTCCCTCTTGCGTCTCCCTCCCTATCCCACCCCTCTAGGTGGTCACAAAGCACCGAGCTGATCTCCCTGTGCTATGCGGCTGCTTCCCACTAGCTAGCTATTTCACATTTGGCAGTATATGTAAGTCCATGCCACTCTCTCACTTCATCCCAGCTTACCCTTCCCACTCCCCGTGTCCTCAAGTTATGGGATTGTACTTTATTTTGTATACTTTTCATTTTTCTGTATATTCTAAAATTTCTGCAGTGATATTTATTGCCTTTATAATTTAAAAGTTATTATTATGTAATGCACATTCGCACTGTTTGAAAACTTTCATGAGTGTATAGAAATGGCAGAGAATACCTGTCCCTTGAGCAAAATTTATATGTATTTTATGCAATATATTTATATAATATTTTATATAAATATAATGCAAATTTAATATAAATTTATAAAATAATATAATTAAAATATATAAGTATATCTTATACATATTTATATTAAAAAAAGTTTTTGTACAGAATTCAAGGGATAAATTTTTGTAGTTACAAGATTTTCTCCCATGACACGTTTGTGTTTTCAGCGACACGTCTTCTCCCTAGTGCTGTCTCTCCACCAACTTCTAGGTGCTTCCACCAACAAATGTGACAGCCACTAGCCATCCTTGTATACCACCATCAGTGTGTGACAAAAGTCAATCTGTTGTCAATCGAAAGAGTATAGATGAAAAAAAAAAGCACTTAGATTTCTCCACTGCTCCCCTATTCAAAGTTCCTTCCTTGTTTGTTTGGACTTTGTCCCGTATTGTAGTGACAATCATATATAAATATACCTAGTTGCTTACCCAATGTGTGCTGTTTCCACTTGAGATTTATTTCACTGCCCTAGGGAACTAGAAAAGGTAGGAGGAACATTTCATTCGAGACATTTTGGAATCCTACTGACAAAGGTTTAAAACCCAACTCCAGCGCTTACTGAATGCGGGAAGTTGAGCGAGTTATGCCAATCTCTCTGAGCCTCACTTTTCTCATCTGTAAAATGGGGCAATAGAAATAACTTGTAGAGAGGGTTTATGTGACGAATACACTGAATAATAATATACATAAAGGCCCTAGCACGGTAGTTAGCCCTTTAAAATGTGCTCACAACACCATTATTGTCCTTGCTCAGTGCCTTTTGAGGACACGGTAAAGGCTTGGCTGACATCTTAGGGACCCAGAGATAGAGGTCGGGTGCGGGGGGATCCAAGTTGCTTCTCCAGACTGTTCCATTCTTTAGGCTACTCCAGCCACTTCATATTCAAATCCAATCACCTTAGAACATTGTAGATGTTTAAGCTGGAGACCTCCAAGGGAACCCTCCTCCATGAATAGGGGAATTCTTGTGTCTTCCCTCACTGAGATGATTAATTGAAATAAGCACACAGGCCTGTTCGACAATCAAAACTCTTCATTTAGAAACCGACCACTACATGAAGACTGCAGAGAATCAGTTCTTGTAGGCAGTTAGTGCCCCAATTTACCGTTCTAGAAAAGAAAACACACATCCTAATAAATACAGAATTTCTCCTCCATACCTGCTAGCAACATTACCGAAGGGGGCCCTCACACAAATGTTTTAAATTTACAGGCAGAGTTAAGGGGACACAGTTTGCCTCCAGAATCTGAATTGAATCAGGGTTTTATTTCAGATAAAATCTTTGGGGCTCATAACTTAAAAAACACAACTTTTACTGGCATTACGCAATTTGCCACGGGTCATTTAGCAAAATGTTTGTATATGTAAGCCCAGGTTCTTCTTTTAAGAAAAAGGAGGAGGGGGAGGGCGGGGATTAGATTTTGCTAAAATCCAGGTGGTGTTTCAGTTTATATTTACTTTTAATTGGAAATCAAATACAGGCAAGGGAGAAAAAAAATCTACCCTGTTTTCTTTACTAAGAGTATCCATTGGGGAGGGGAAGGACGCTGCCAGCCAAATTTTAAGAAGCAGCTTTTTTATTGGCACGTCTTTTTTTTTTTTTTTCTGGCTAAATTCTCGTGCCTGCATTTTCTTTTTTAACATCTAAGTTTTTACACATGGCAATGATTTTTTATGTCTCAATGCTCCATGCTGCCCTCCCTCTGTAATTTCCATGGGATTAGTACCTAGAACCAGGACAGCAAATAATTACACGCTACACATAACCAATAGCTTCCCTAGGCTGTTGTCTGGCAAGTCCCCTGTTTAGGTTTCAGTCTGAGATAGTATTTGATTCTTGTGGCCTGACTTGATTTGTGGAAGGCTGGGAAGTTTCTGAAGAATTAGAAACAGGAAAAAAAAAAAGTTGATTAAAAAAAGTTTTAAAGCTAGAATTTTAGGAGGTCCTCCAGTGTGTGGATATAACTAGCCACTGGTGCATTTGGGGAAACTACTATAAAATATTGGCCAAGAGACTGTGGCACAATTAGAAGATGGCCACGGAATGTGCTGGAAGAGGTACCTAGACAGGCACTTAATGCCACTAGTGACTGCAAAGTACCCCCATGTGCCAAAGCCAAGAGTGAAATCCTCAGTGCTAGCTCTGTGTGAGGCTTGGGTGTCATTCAGACGTTTTCAATTGAAAACTGAATACCAAATAATTTTGCATTTTCTCCTGCACAATTACTTTACATGTTCATTGGAGAAAAATTAGAAGATGTAGCTAAGAAAGCAGAGACAAAAGAAGTCATATCTCCTGCAATCTCATTTTACAGAGATAACAACTGTTGACATTTTGGTAGATATTCTGTAGCTTTTTTCTTTTTTTTTTTAATCATGCCTTCACATTTTTACATATTCGTTTCCCATTCCCACCGTAGAACAATATAGATTAAAAAAGCCATCTAGCAATAATGTTGCTTACCAGTGGGAATGGTTAGGGTTAATTCTCTTACATGGTAGTTTACTTTTTCATCTTAATTTTAGTATTTTGTATTTATAGCTGTAGGGGAAAATGTGTGTTCTTAGTTTCAAATTTCATAATTTAAGGGCTAATTAATGCTAGCTAGTTTCCTAACTACCCCCCCCCCCACCTTCCCCTTTTCCCAGCTTTGTCAAGTAATTCCGTATTTAGGCACATTACTTACAAATTATTTTGAAGAGGAAACATTCAACACAGGATGATGATAGGTAATTACCCATTTTCAGTAAATGAGTGTGTTTCTTTATTTGATCCCAAATCTTAAACATTCCTATTGTCACAGATTTTTGTACGTTTGAAATTACTAATACCACCAATAGTAATGGTATTAGAAGTAGTAGTAGTATCAACAGCAAATTTATTGAAAGTGCCTTTTTTCCAGACTTGGGCTTGGTACTCCTACATATATTAGTACAGTTTGTTCTCACATGCACCCTGTGAACTAAGTACTCTTAAAATTCCTATTCATCACAGAAAGATACATAATTAGCTGCCCAAGTTCACACTGCTTATAACTGGACCAGCCCAGCTTCTCACCCACATCTGCCCGAGCCCACAGCCTGAACCCTTCCTCCCAGCCCACGGTCTCCGCTGGTTGTGTTTATTGTGGTGACGATCAGGCCAGGCTGCAAGGATTTCTCCCACTTTCCTTGGCCTTCTTCCCATTGTGAGTACCCTAAAAGGTTGTCTCATTCAGAACTCTTTCGCGTCATCCCATCTTTTCTTGCTAAGTCCTGTAGGAAAATGCCAGATATTCCCATAGACGGAAGCTTTTCCATTTCCTCCCTTTCTTATTTTTATGTTGAGCCCTTATTTTTAGCAAACACGCCCACTTTTTTTTAAAAATAATTATTTATTTATTTTTGGCTGCGTCGGATCGTCATTGCTACGGGCGGGGCTTCTCTAGTTGCAGAGAAACATGCCCACTTTTAAGCATCTGCACCTTGCAGCTTGGGTTTGTTTCTTTCCATTTCCAAGGGAGAGTCCTGCTTCACACCTGTTGCTGCATCCTTATAATGAACACCCAAGCCTGGTACACCCAGGCAGAAATGAGCATGATTCTTTCTGTTTCCCAGACACTTCAATTGGAAGGCCTTTGTTTTCCCCCAGAAACGACAGAAATTCAGCAGCGCTGGTGGTGACGTTTACAGCGTGCTGCAGGAAATAAAGCTCAAGTGTTAGGGTTCTGAAAGATCGGGACCATACCTCCAACATGGAAACTTGTCGGATGGCTGTTTCTTTAGCTAGTCAGGGGGATGGAAGTGTTGGCTTTGAAGCAATGGGAAATCTGGCTGGATTAATAAGTCTGCACGTAATAAGCTATGAGCTGCTGTGGTTGCAATAGCTATTTTATAGACAACTTAAAAGCAACCATTTGGGGTTGGAGAAGTTTCCCTTTCTTGCTCTTGTGTTTGGGTCCATGGAAACAGAAGACTTAAAACTGCAAACTTTCTCCAGGTGCCCCAAACAGCTGTCACCGACTGACAGGGCTGGGGAAATACCTTCTGTATTTTCTTAGTATTATGTAACAGGCTCAAACCCTTTCCCCAAGCAACAAAAATGGATTTGAATAAAAATATTTCTGGTTCCCTGTGTTTCTGGAGAAAATTGCTCGTGCAGCTTCACTGATGAATGCGTTAGTCCTTTGGAAGTCACCACGGTCATTTTCGTCGTCTTCGTATCTGGGAGAGTGGATTATTTTGCTTTAAGAGTGACTAGCCCTGTGGACACAACGTCCTTTGCTCCCCAAGCAGTATTTTGTGTTAATGTTTCTGTGGTCCATGCTTTGCCCGCATCCAACACCGCTCCAGTCAACAAAGAAAAATGGCTTAGCATGATAAATAAAAGATAGCACTCACAAAGGATGTCTGCTGGGACTTAACGGTGGGAGTTTTAAAGATTCATAACCTACAAGTCAAACTATGTACATTTCCCTGGCAGCCTAGCATGTGTTTGTTTCCTGTTTGGAAAATCATCTTCACTTTCACGGCGTATTTCTCAAAGTCGGCTGATGGCGCCCAGTCCTTTGCTTTAACCATATTTATCCAGCTCACGTGATAGTTGGTCAGTGTTCTGGCTCAACACAGAAGCCCAAACACCAAGCTGCAGCAGATCTTTTTAAGTCTATCTTTATCTCTCTCTCACCTTTAAAAACAAACCGGCAGGTCTGCTTTTGGCAAGAACCGTGGAGTAGGCTGGAAAGCGTTTTTCTTCGAAGAAAAGTCGGAATTTGAAAATCTCCCACTTTTGCATTGCCGTTTGAGAGGCAAGGAACCTCAGTTCCTCGAAGGTGTCACCGTGGCCACATCTGTGTTGTCATCGCCAAAAAAGAGACATGCTTGGTGGGCTAGAGAAGAAAGCCAGGCTATTTCAGTTCCAAGTACCAGGAGCTGAAAAAAATGCACGTGTCTGGGTGGCTCGCGTGTTGGCACCTCAAGCTGCTTTGAAAGTCCACAGTAGGTCCAGTCTGCCCACTCTCCTTACAGGCTCAGCATTCTTCTCCAGAAGCTTTCACAGAACTTTGATCTCTCCTAACAATTCTTTATTACGTTTGAGTAGGTCATTCCTTCTACCCCTAGCTACAGGTGCCAAGGTCTTTTAGAATCTGTCCCTCCTGGGACTTCCGTGGTGGTGTAGTGGTTAAGAATCCGCCTGCCAACGCAGGGGACACGGGCTCGAGCCCTGGTCCGGGAGGATCCCACATGCTGCGGAGCGACTAAGCCCGTGCGCCACAGCTACTGAGCTAGCGCTCTATAGCCCGCGAGCCACAACTACTGAGCCTGCGCGCCTAGAGCCCGTGCTCCGCAACAAGAGAAGCCACCGCAATGAGAAGCCCGTGCACCCCAACAAAGAGCATCCCCCGCTCGCTGCAACTAGAAAAAGTCCACGTGAAGCAAGGAAGACCTAACGTAGCCAAAAATAAAATAAAATAAATAAAAAATTAAAAACTGTCCCTCCCCTAGGAATGATAGAAGAACTTCATTTTGTCCCTTGCACACACATTTATCTATTCCCGCTTGATTGTACCTGTTATCTCCTGTATCCTCAATTCTCCTTCCCCTCCTCCACTCCTGACCCCCAATATATAGAGGCATGCGATCGCTTCTCTTCTTTTTCTTTCTCTGTAGGGTTATAGAATTTTTAAAATTCCTTAGATGATCCAGCCTCACATTTTATGGATAAAGAAACTAAGCTCAGACAAAATGAAGGCTTTGTCCTTTGATTAACTTTTGCATGGATGCCCCTGATGTGTTTGGAAACAGTCTTCTGGGGTAGGATGTGGGCCCTTCTACGATCTGTCAGGGTGGATAAAATCAAAAAGTTCATTCCTGTGGTTACCAACACCATTAAGAACTAAGTTCGATATATAGGGTATATTTGTGTGACTGTGTGTATGTGTGTACATGTACATCTATTTAAAAATTTTTGTTATCGATTATTGGGAAGTGGGTATTTTTCTTCACTGTCATACTTCCAGAGCAGGGGTCAGCAAATTTTTAAATTTACTTAAAATTGTGAACCTTTTTTGGCTTTGTGGACTCTTCTGTCTCTGTCACAAATGCTCTGTGTAAAAGCAGCCATAGATAGTACATAAATGGGCATCCCTGGGTTCCAATAAAACTTTATTTCCAGAAACACGTAGCAGGCTGGATTTGGTCCCTGGGGCAGTAGTTCGCTGAGCCCTGCCCTAAAGGATTCCTAGATAGTGGCTCAAGGAAATTGTTTCGGGGTAGCAGGTGAAGTTCCTCTGCTATAGTCACACCATGCCTTAAGATTGATGACTTTTAGTTTTTTACTTTCTTCTTTAAAAATAAAAACAAAACTTCCCAGCTCCGTCCTTCCCGCCACAGTTTGTTTCCCAATTCCCATTCCTTAAAGCCTCATTCACTGTGGTTATCCTGGTTACTGCAAGCCCACATTTTCTTGAAGGCCATTGGGAAAGAAATTAAGACTTCCCAGAATATGCCAGCAACCCCTTGTAAGATGACTTCAGCCCTCCTCTCCGTCTCACTGTTATCAGACTTGCCAGAGGTAACCTCTGTAATTCCTTCCAAGACATTCGTAGTCTTCATGAACTGGCCTATTACCACCCGCACCCCAACTCTCCTTTGACCTTTTGTTAGTTTTCTACCTCGAATGTGTAACACCTTGACTTTGAATCAGGCTTTGTCCTTGTCTGGTGTGTGGAATGTGTAGTTTTACTAATAGGATAACAGTACGTTGCATCAGAAAATCATTCTATTCCTTTCATGCTTGCAGTGTTTTTATGCTGGGCAAAAGAAAAACAAACAAACAAAAAACAGAAAACAACCTTTTTTTCTTTGAGGACGCTTTTCATTCTAGAAACTTTGTAAATGGGGTCAGATTGGTTGGATGGTGGGGGTGAAGAGAGGCAAGGATGGAGACTTGGGGGTTAAGAGAGTGAAGCTGAAATGTCTTCCTGGCTGATTATTCCTATCAAACCATGTCAAATTTTTGGGAATCTTTAGGGATATTGACTCATGTTCTTAGGCAATAGCTGAGAAACTCCTTCTGTGGGAGAAAAAAAAAGTGACCCTGGATCAAAAGGAAAAAAGAAGTGACCTCTCAAGTTTGGAAACTGCAAGGACTCTGCAAATGTGGTCCAAGGACATTGATGGGGGTATCAGCCAGGTTGGGTTTGAGTTTTGCTGCTATAACTCACTCTGATTTGTAGCAAGTCACTAACTCTTTGAGCCTCTGGGAGCTACTTCATTTCAAAGGTTCCTTTTGCTTCTAAAATTTCGTGCTGCTTATTTTCTCATTGGTTTCTGATTAAATTAGAAATCATGCTCTATTTTAGATATTTGGTTTTTTGGTGATTTTTGGAAAGTGTAGTACTGAACAAATCATCAATAGGCACTCCAGACCTTTAACACGTGAAATTCCAAGCAAAGGATGTCCTTTAAAATGCCAACAGTGAATCAAAAAGGAAGCAGGAAGTTAGGGGAGATCCTCACTTTGAAGACAGATCCAGTCAATGAATCGGGATGCAAAACTCATAGAATTTAGTCCGTGTCTTGCCACCTTGTAGCTGGATGCCCTTAGGCACTTGCTTCATCTTGGTTGTTTTTTTCATCTGTAAGATACAGTTAATAATAGCTGTCCTGCACACCTCAGAGGGGCATTAGGGGAAGCAAATGAGGTAGCATAGGTCACAATGCTTTGAAGCAATGAAACTAAACATGAGATGTCTTCATCACTGAGATGCGGTTTTCATTTGCATTCCATTCTTTCAGGCTCTCACATGTTTCTAAATGTGAGTCGTTCCCCTGGGGGTCACTCATGCTCCGTGACTGTGGGGTTTTCATCCCTTGGGATTTCCATTTAATAATTCAGCATATAACCAATAGGGATTAAAAAAAAAAACAACAGGCATCCATTTATTTCTGCAAGGTTTTAATTTTTATTCTCTCTTTTTTTTTCCCTTTAGTGTAGTATATCCGAAACTTTCCGTTTCAACTCAAAAGGCACTGTACGTGAGTTTTCTTTCATTAAAAACAAAACAAAAAAAAATGGAGGACTCACCTAGAGCTTCCTGGAAACAAAAGCCGGGTTATCCATGATGAAGCAAAGGAGGAGGCTACATGAGATCTGGCAGGAAGGATAACGGGTTGGGTTGTTACTTATCAAAGGAATATTTGCTGTTGGCCTTAGTATAATAATGTTAATGAGATTATTAGGTGGGGGAGATTTTCAATAAATAATTGATAAGGATTAGAAAGTGCCATTTCTGCAAATAAACTTCAGAATAATTAATATTCATGGACTCTGTTTGTCAACAGAAAAATGTAAATGAAGAGCCAGTCCCATCACCAGACACCCGTCCTGTGAAAGGCATCTGTAAGATAAGGGTTAAGGAGGGAGAGAGGCTGGCTTCAGAGCCCAGGCCCAGACCCCAGCCTTGTGCGGGTTAGTCCAACTTTTCACATCTCGGCAGACACATTTTCCAGTCTGCATCTCCCTCTGAAAAAAACCCCGAAATTCAGGTTCTCCTAATAGATTGTTGGTTGTAAGTTATGAAGGACAGGAAGAGGTAAGAGAGAAGGCATCTGGCTAATGGAAAAGCAGTGCACTGAAAGTCACTTGTATTTCTTATTTACAATCTACGTGCACACTCTGGATAATAGATGACGCCATTCATTCAGTACTTTAACTTCAAAGCCGAGCGAAGGCTTGGATGACAGAGCCAGGAGCGGGGCTACAATGGTACTCCCAGCAAGAGGGAAAATGCCTGTTTACAGGATTGCATTTGTTAGCATGCTCTCTTCAGATGTCGTTCCCCCAGGAATAGCAAGAATATGTGCAGCGGGAGCCATGATTTAACATCTGAAAATGGTCCTTAAAGAGTTTCTGTCTGGTAGTAATGTGATGACGGCTTCTGAAGGGAACCTGGGGACTTCGTTTCTGCTATTTACCTACATGTCTCTCTGGTTTTAGTCAGAGGTAACTGCATATTTAACCCCTCAAATAGCTTTAACTCTCGAGGTGCCAACTTTTTTACGCCGTATGAAATGTGCTTTTCTCCCGGCAAAGGTAGAATTCCTTGGTAGAAGGAATTCCTGTGGAATTCCCTTGCCAAAAATCGTTTATATTAAAAAAGAAAAAAAAATGAGGGGGTGTGTGTGTGTGTGAATGTGTGTGTGTGGATGGGTGAGTGGATGGATGGGTGGATGGATGGATGGATGGATAAAAAGAAGTTATAGCTGCACTGAGGGATTAGAATTAGTCAAAGAAGTGTGCCCTCTCTCCGCTGTTTGGAAGCAAAGCCGTTAAAATGCAGATATTGAAAGGAATGAAAACTTAAAAAGAATAAAAGAATGGCGGAAGCAACCGTGTTTTTATTTTGATTTCCTCATGGCTGGAGCTGAGAGAGAAAAGAGAAGGCACCGGAGACCCCAGAGAAGTTGTAGATGGACCCTAAATCAGGAGTGTCAGTTTGTCACTCGCCTCTGCAATATGGTTTTCTCAATTAGTGGTCGTTCTGGGAGACCTGCTTAAGAGCTGATGCGAAACAAATATTAACACAAATTGTATAATTATATCACAATCCCCAGTTCCTCCAAGATGCGAAGTGGTTTTCAGCTAAGAATATGCCAGCAATAAAACATCCTATAGTCAAAGGAAGCGCGCTCAAAGGCAACCATGAGACTGGATCCGAACGGCTTTCACAGTTTATTTTCATGGTATTTAAATTATGATACCAGTGGGTATTTTTAATTAGTGTGCACTTGTCTACATAAGCCATGTTGGCAAATTTGACTCATTCATACAGTAGTTGCTGTAAAAGAGGCCAGCACAGCCTGCAGGAATTCAAATGAAAAGTTTCTGCAAGCTGTTGTCGACATGACCATATCTCATTAACTTTAAAAATGGAGATTATTTGCCTGAAAGCTTGATTTGACTAGCAGTAATGAAATATTAGGCTCAGCGGAGTGAAGGGTTGGGGGAAGCGCCATTGTTGTGATATATACTGCTAAGTGTTTTGCAGTTGACTTTAAATAGCAGTATAAGATTTGTGTTTTGACAAAAGGAATAGGAAAGAGAAACACAGACATATGGCCTCAAAAGTATTATTAGGCTAGTTTTATTTTAGATTAAGCCTCATTATTTACTAGGTTTGCAGAAGACAAATATGATTGTGCTGATTACCAATTCTTCTCTCATTAAGGAGTCAGCTTCATTATCTGGAGTAGCTTCCCCGGCTTGATCAAAGTTTAAGTTTTGGAAATGGTGCTGATCTCATGGTAATCTTCCCTTTTCTCAGCTGGTAAATTGGCGTGAACCTTAAATTGGGTTCATCCCATTGTTTTAACTGAATGCGATGAAAAAGGTTGCAAAATAGTGTATAAAATGAACCCAAAGAGAAGAGCCCTCTCCTTATCTCATCTGCTTTCTAAATAGCTTGTTATTTGAATGAGGTATCTGAGCAAAACATCTCTTTTTGCCAGTAATTAAGGAGCCTAATGTTGAAAACGCGAAGTTGCTGAAATACGGTAGACATGGTCCCGTTTTTAGATCTCCTTTTATATTTTCACACGCACAAAGGCACATTTGTAATGCAGAAGTGTAAACTGTAAAATGAAGATGCATTTGGTGGCGGGGGGCGGGGGGGGGGCGGGCGGGAAGGAAAGAAAAAAGTGCAGTTAAACAAAAGACCGAAGATAAAGTCTTGCGCGTTCTTTTGGCAAGAAAGAGCTGTATGCAGGGGGCACCTTTGGTCTTGTCACTAACTTTAAAAGAGGGGGGGGGGGGGTGGGGGGGGGGGGGGGGGGGGGGGGGGGGGGGGGAAGGAAAGAAAAAAGTGCAGTTAAACAAAAGACCGAAGATAAAGTCTTGCGCCTTTTTATGTTTCTGAGCCGAGAACATGTTCTGCATTTTACTAAAGGACCATGAGGCTAGAATGTAAGTAACTGGTTTTTGCATTAGGCTCTCCCTGGAGGTAGCAGAAAAATATCATGTCCCTGCATGAAATGTGAATGTGAAATCTACCAGAAAGAAATATTTATGACCATTTTATGCTTGATTAGGCTTGGATGACATCTGTTAGAAGACAGGGACTGGACAAAGAGAGAGCCGCTCGGGGGCAAATGTTAACGGAGTTGTTTAGACGACGCTACGGCAGAAGCGTCCATTTACTGCCAGGCAAAACACAGGAATTGTGTTAGCAAGAGTGCAGCTGACAAGCATCCACTGTGATGGAGACACTGTACACTGACTTGATGAAATAGTCCAATACAGACAGATGTTGATAGTCAGGGCACTGCCTCAAGTTTATGGGCAGGTATCAGGCAAAACCCTGAGCCCATAACTTCCCGGGAGCTGGTACCTTAATAAAGTTACGCACGTGGGACTCAGCTGTAAAAGGAGATTATCTTCACTGTTTCAAGTGAGTTTTACGTTCTCCTACCAGACGGACTTCGCAGTACCAGGAAACATTTCTCTGTCTCTCAGTGAAAGGAGAATTAATTAAATGACCCACTTGTTTCGGGTTTCTTCTACCACTGAAGTTTCTTTTTCTTTTCTTTGTTTTTCATTTTTCTTGGCGTATAGTTGATTTACAGTGTTGTGTTAGTTTCAAGTGTACAGCAAAGTGAATCAGTTATACATATACATATAGCCACTCTTTTTTAGATTCTTTTCCCATATAGGCCATTACAGAGTATTGAGTAGAGTTCCCTGTGCTCTACAGCAGGTCCTTATTAGTTATCTGTTTTATATATAGTAGTGTGTATATGTCAATCCCAATCTCCCAATTTATCCCTCCCCCCCTTCCCCCTTGTTAACCATAAGTTTGTTTTCTACATCTGTAACTCTGTTTCTGTTTTGTAGATAGGTTCATTTGTACCTTTTTTTTTACATTCCACATATAAGCGATATCGTATGATATTTGTCTTTCTGTGTCTGACTGACTTCACTCAGTATGACAATCTCTAGGTCCACCCATGTTGCTGCAAATGGCATTATTTTGTTCTTTTGTGTGGCTGAGTTGAGGTTTCTTCTCTTATCCTAAGTCTCCCCGGTTCAAAAAAAGAGAAATGTAGGCCCCTCGGTTCTATAGAAGCCCTTCATCACTTTAAACAATGCACATGTTTGCCTAAAAAAGAAAAAGAAAGTTTTTCACCGCTGGCAAACATTTTATCAATTGTTAAACATTTCAATGTTGAAGTCAGGGCTGTTTGTCTGAAGCAATGGCTCTACCAAGAGTGGAGGTATGAACAGTTATTTCATTCTGGTTCTTTTCCCAGCTTCTTTTCCTGTAAATTTTCTCTGTCTGGAATGCTGATGGGAAATGTTATTTTGTTTTTGTTTGCAGCAGTTCTGTTGTTTTGATTTTGTCTGAGTGGTATGGAAAACAGTACGTCACTTAGAGTGGGTGTTTTGTCTACCGGCCATTTGGCCATTGCACATATATTTCTCATACTTATTACATGATGACAAGGGAACCGAAAAGGCACAATTTTCCAGTTGAATTTTTTCTTTCCAGTTTAATAATATGAAAAAAGAAAGCAAAGTTCATAGATTTAGCAGTTTGATGGTACTCGAGATGCGATAGCTGACTTGAGGTGGTTTTGGTTTTTTTCCATCGTTCCTTGTGGTTCAGGGGCTGTTTAGGTGAAGGGCAGATGAATGCATAGATCAGTTTCTATAGTAAACTGCCTGTGGATAGTGTTTCACATTTTTCAGAGAGTTGTGAAATGCTGTAATTTAGGTAGGAAAATTCATAAAAGGATAATGAACTATTTTAACATCATTCCTATGATGAGCTCGGGATACTCTTGCCCTGGTTTTAGGCCACATGTAACATAACCTCTACCAATAAATGGATTTTAATTAAAATGAGTCAAAATGAAATTTGGATGAAAACCCAGAACACAGATCTCAAAGAATAACTTAAGGCTGTTTACTGGCTCCGTTTGGACATGCTTTATCTGAAACCATTCTCCACATTTGCAGTGTTAAGGAACATATTGCAAGAGTGTAGAAGTTAGCTCTACAAGTAAGTAATTTTTGGTGTAGTACAAAAATATAAAATGGAAACGATGATTAATTTTTCAATTTCTCTCTGCAGATATCTAATCATTGTACCCATGGACTGCCAAAGGCTCCCATTAAAGATTTAAAATGCAAGAGGAAGGTAGACTCCAAAAGATGGGATTTGGGATTAAATAATGTAAAATAACTGCAGGGCACTAGTGAAGTAGAAGCTATTGGCACAATGAAAGATTGTATCAGAGTTTTTTTTGAGAGCCGCTTAAAATATTGACACCAACTTACACACCACGTCATAGACATGATATTAATAAAATTATTTACAACACTGGTTAAATTTTGAAGACACAGTTTTGTCTTCAGGCAGTAGTTTACACCAATTAATAATAATAACAATTGTAGTAATAACAGACTATCAGAAGAGCTCCATGGAAATTCACATGAATGCTTTCTGTGCTTTAAATATTGCCCTCTTTATTAAAGGATTTTGCTGGCAGTGTTACACTGAATATATGTTGCTTCTGCCCTGAGGATTTTAGTATTAGTTGGGGAAATGCAGTGTTTGGGGGGGGGGGTCACCCGTGTATGTACAGCATGATTTTCTTCAAATCAAGGGAACTTTTTATAATCCTGGTAGAAGGGGACATTGCCGCCTCGGTATATAAAAGCTGTCAGTAAGGTCCAGCTGGGCTTCTCCAAGCTCCGCCGTACTGTCTTTATCACTTTGCTCAGTTCCACATAATAACATCTTCATCTGAGATTGCTGCGGCACAGGGGAACTGCATTTGTTGATCAAATTTGGCTGGATAACACTGTGATCTCGTATCCTGAAGTGCGGAGATGTGCCTGGAATATGTAAGTGCAGAGCTGGCCTCTTGATTGATTGATTCTGCCTGTCACAGAACAAGATAACCGGATCAGTAAATACTCCGTGCACTTCAACATCATCTCCACAATCAAAAGTGAGAGCATCATGGGGCTGGAAAACACCGGCGCATGATGGGAATGCACACAGTTCAGAATGATCCTCGGGAACCTAGACACACACACACACACACACACACACACACACACACACACACACACACACACACACACACACACACACACACACACACACAGAAAATTCTTTGTGTGTGGGTTCTCAGTACAGCCTACAGGAGAGTCTCTTCTGTCTGTTTCGAACGCTTCCTGGTTATAAAAGTCGAGTTTATTTTGCAGCTGTCATCTTGGAGGTGTTCACCATTTATCATAAAAAGTTGTTATTCGAGTTTTGTTTACAGAGGAGATTTAGAATGCAGATGAGGAAGACAGAGCTGGATAAGAGGTCAGTAGCGGTCTCAAGTACAAAAGGCGCTTGCGCCCAAGATCTGCTCCTATGAAAATAAACTTTGTGTTTAAACAGATGGGCCAAACACATGTAAACAAGTTGTTTAAACTTTTGCTAAATTCCCAGGGAGTGCCTTTCAAAATCAGCACGGGTTGCCAAATTTGGTGTTTAATTACCCAGGGTTCAAGAAAAGTTGAAAGAACGGAACTGTGCGAGTCTTTGGGAGATGGGGTGCTGACACGTCACCGGGTGGCGTATATTATTTGTGGTGCCTTGATAGTCCTCTCAATGGTATTTGTCACCGTCTCCCTTATGTTGCCTCTCATCTGCTTGTCTTTTGCTCCCGTAAGACTCGAAGTGTCTTGAAGGCAAGGACTACCTTTTATTCCTGGGTCTCTGTGCTTGGGATCCTGGAAGACTGCCCTCTGCACTCTCTAGGGCACATAGCAGGTGTGTACCGGAGGAATTAAGTGTTGGGCTCTCTTTCTAAGTAGTTGCAAATGAATACTTCTGAGATTTTATTGGTCTCCAGGGTATGAGTAGTGTTATAGCTTAAAGTCATCCTTTGGGGGAACTTAATTGTTTTCTTAAAGTCAGGCAATCTAACCCGTCTTCTTTCGTCTTGTTTTCGTGCTGCTAAGTGGGAGATTGCAATCAGTTGCTGAAACCTGGTGTTTCTGTCACCATTGGCTACACACAGTTACTGGAAGATACTGTTGCTTCTCGTTTTATATGCACAGAAGATCTTGTTATAAGAAAACGCTGAGGAGGGAGGTTTTGTTGTCCCCCCTCACCGATGAGTTTTGCAGAGACCTCCAAGTGGCTCATGGCATCCGTGTGGCCTTCTGGTCGTCTTAGGTGCCTCTGGGGTGGGTGATGTCTAGACCGTTCTAGCCAAGTTGCTTTTTCTTTTTTCTTTTTCTGTTTTGTTTGGCTGGAATCAGTATTCACCCTCTTCCTCTCTCATAGTTTGCCCACATGGACCACATGGCAAATTAAAGGCAGGGTGGGGCTTAGGGGACCCATCGTTAAGTCAGGAAAGTTCTGTCTCTGAAGAAATTTCTCCCATGGAGGGTGCACACCAGTTACCACAAACAGTTCAATAGAGATTTTTATATAGCGAGACCAGGTCTCACACATAAGAAAAAATTATTACCACTTTTGAAATGTCCGGTTAGTCCTTTGCGACTTACTTATTTTTTATTTGAAATGATTAAAAAGGCCCCTTGGCAGAATTGGCGTCCTTTCTTAATTTTTTGAATATAAAGAAGCTTAACTGAGTTACATTCTTTAAATTAAAAACAATTGTGAGGTGCTAATGATTTTAGAGAAGTCCTTCTGGGAAACAGGTTTTGATTTTTTTTTTTTTTACAAACAAAGCAAAACAAAAAGAAGAAGTAGCATTCCTTTTTAATTTGGTGAAAGCTATTCCTAGTAACGTTTTATAAGATCATTTTCTTTTCAGGGTGTGTTTTATTTCCTTTCCATCTCTTTCAGGAAAGAGAAAGTGTTTTTTATTGGATATTTTTGTTGCAGTCCTTGTTTCCATTATTTTTGCCAAAATTCATGGGAGTTCACTTTCCGTTTAAATGCCTGAAACATTCCTTGAAGAATCTGCATTTTGGGACAACTAGGAAAAAAGCTATGTAAATTGGTTTAAGGAAGAAAAATAGCTGTTACTCTAGTCAGCTTAACCACTCACTTTTTGCTTTGCTTTATAATTTTGGAGGCAAATAACTTCAAGTGTAATGGGCCGGGAGTGGGCAGGGGGCATGAGTTTGAAGTTCAAAGGAAGTTGGGTGTTTGTTGTATGATAAAGCGTATCTTAGTTTTCAAGTGAAGGGAGTGAGTAAGCTTTATTCCTTTAAAGAAAGAAACGGTCAGTAGATTTGTTAGGAGAAAATACAAAGCAGATTCCTAAAAAAATGTACGCTCTCTTGTGAAGTAGTTTTGGCTAAAAGATGTTGGTGAGAACCATTTCCCAGTTTACAAATAGACTGACTATGTCTGTATCAATGTGTTAGTTTGGGGGCATTCGTGGGAATCCCTGTTAGGCAGTTTCTGTTCTGATGGTATCCACTGTTTTTTAGCAAAGTGTGGTCTTTCCTACTTGAGAGTCAGCTCTCCTTTGATTACCTTAAATTCAGTATTTGCAGTATGTCGGCGGCATCCAAGTGTTTTTCTCATCCTTATATGGAACAAAACGCATTCGAGAGGGGCTACTCTTTCCCTTTGAGCCAGGCCTATAGATTTATCTGGGGTGGGTCTGACGGGATGGGAGTTCGCGTTCGTCTGTGTGGAATTTAAAAACAGACTCACGTTTGACGGTCAGACATCAGGCCCTTGATCCTCTCCCAGTCGCCATGGTGAGGAAGAGGGAGCCCTTTCTCACTGCTATCTGTGGGCCACCGCTAGAACATTTCTATTGTCTTGGGAGAAGATTTGAAGAACTGGTGAGAAATGGGCAAGTGTGTGGCTTCTGTGAAAATTCTGCTGCTCCAAAGCGTGGGACCTGTTTGTTTTGGCTGGCCTCTGTAGAACGCTCATATTTATGTAGAAAGCTCATATTTAGTATTTAACTTGGAATTTTACACATGTGAATGATGAAGGAAACAGAACGCAGGATTTCACTGTTATTCGCGTGTTTCCCACTTCTTCTGAAATGTGAGGAAACCTAGAGGAGACCCGTTTTAAGATGATCACCCCATGCTTGGCCACCGGAGTCTGTAACCAGTCAGATTCCTTGACAGTGCTGCGGAGGTTGGGTTCTAAACAGCCACCACGTTTGCTGCTATGCAAAAGAGTTAATACAAATGTTCATTGCTAGAGGAAAGCTTATATACAGTAGTCTGTTTGTCCTGTGTTTCAACCACCTGAGTCACAGCCAAAAAAGCAATTGTCTACTGCATATTTCAAACAGATGCTGAGGGGTAGCAAGGGTGACTAGAATTCACAGCAATAAAATCCCGCTCTCCAAGTTCCCTTGAAGGAAGTGAACTCATAAAATTTTTGCTGCCGACTTATTTGTCCAGGCCTTTGAAGTATTTAACATTAATTTAGCCTACAAATCATTGGCACCTCCATTTTTCATTGAAGTATCAGGGCCTGTTAAAGACAGACCCTGGGTGTGCCTGGAACAAAAAAAGATTCTGGAAGGATATCTACTCATTTAACTGTTATTCAAGCACATTGTTTTCATTGAAGCCAAACTTATGGACATCCAAAGTTCTTTAACTCAGAAAGTATTTTTTTTTTTTGAGTTTGTATTTGTTGGTGTGTTTGATCATAAAAAGCACCATGTAGATGGGCCACCAACTTGCTTTTCTTTCTGTTTCTTTCCGTTGCATTGATACATCTTCTAACAAGGAAAGGCGGACTGATGGGGCTTGGAAGACTGATGGCCGTAGTAACTGGCATAATAAACGCTACCAGGAAAATTTTAGGAAATGTGAAAAATAATCAGGGAGGGATCTACGCCAAAGTGAAGTATCCTGTAACTAGAATATTAGTAAACAAAGTCTCATACCATATTCAACTCGGGATTCTGATTGATTAACCTGAGTAGGTAAAGGGGCACAGTTATCTGCAGGAAGCTTCGGGGGTTCTTTTCCATCTATTGGTGAGTAGCCATGGATGGCTTAGAAATTGCTTATTTCCTAAGCTTTCTAAAATAGCTTCAAAACTTTGAAATGACTTTTTTTTTCCAGTTTTTATTTTACAACGGAGAATAGTTGATTAACAATGTTGTGTTAGTTTCAGGTGTACAGCAAAGTGATTCAGTTATACATATACAGGTATCTATTCTTTTTCAAATTCCTTTCCCATTTAGCTTGTTACATAATATTGAGCAGAATTTCCTGTGCTATACAGTAGCTCCTTGTTGGTTATCCATTTTACATATAGCCGTGTGTACATATACAGGTATCTATTCTTTTTCAAATTCTTTTCCCATTTAGCTTGTTACATAATATTGAGCAGAATTTCCTGTGCTATACAGTAGCTCCTTGTTGGTTATCCATTTTACATATAGCCGTGTGTACATGAGAAATGCCTTTTTTTTTTTTTTAAAGAGCTCAGAAGAGACCTCAGAGAAGAAAGGAATTAAGAAACGAATGGATCAGATAAAGCTTGCAGATGCCAAAACACGTGGCCCTTTAATTTCCATCTGACAGTTTGAGAACTTAGGGAAGGCTCTTCCGTCTCAAGTAGTTCCTGCATACACACGTCACCATCCGAACGCCCCATTGGATTTTCATCACAACATGTATCATTCGCTGAAATTATCCTAGAGAGATGTGCTTATACTTTGTCTTTTGCTTAAATTTCTGTGAACGTACATCCAACAAGATGACGACTCTCTCACGTTCTTTCGCTACATCTCTGCACTTGGCACGTAATACGAACTCGGTAAATCTAACCAGAATGGACAGTTATTCCAAAAATCTCAACGATCTTAACGTGAGACATCTTAATGGGAATGGCTCCTCCTTCAGTTAGAATAGAACTTCTGAAAAGATCATATTGATAATGCTTCTTTTGAAAGAGATATAAAGGCAAAGGCTGTGGGAAGAAATGGTTAATCAGAATTCCAGGCTAGTATTTTGGCCAGATTTCAGTTAGCTGAGTATCTCTTATACCCTATAATTTAGTATACAGTTTCAGCTTTTCCAAATAATGGCTTGCTAATGGTAAATGTTGTTTAACTTTCCAATTCAGGAGAGCTACCTGTTCAGCAGAATTTTTAAAATTTCCTAAGTAATGATTGAAACCAGGTTTAAAAAGCACTTAAGGTATATTTGACCGACTATTTAGCGTCTCCTTGGATGGGCCTGTGGCTGTCAGTCTTCTTGAATCTAAACATAAACTGCAGGTAGGGATTTTTCTAAATTGGTCCAAAACTACAACTTGTCTTCACTTTAACAAGCTTTTCCCATCTGGGTAAATCATGCATCTTTTTTTTTGGTTTGTTTCTCTGATCTGAAATGTTGACTCAGTTTCTCTCCTGTGCCTTCAATTATAGGTGCTCATAACTGTAGATTTTTAACAGCTGTGAAGTAATTCTTAGAGCCTTCCCATTCCCTCCTGTGATGTCAGATGCTATTTTTTAAGTCACACTGAAACTATCCTAACCACTAAGAGGTATCTCTAGCCACTGCCCTTGTTAGTTGCACTCATCAAAACTTGATTTTTCTCCCTAAAGCACGACTCTGATCGCTTGAATCTATTGCTGCCTAATTTCCTATGAAATTGAGTGTGAACTCCTTAGCTTGTTTTGTAGGGAATGTGATAGATTAAAAACGGCCACGCGTGTTCTTGGCCGCTCTTGTCATCAAGAGATGGAGTCTCAGTCCCTCTCACATTTACTTCGGGCATCCTTTTCACTTGCTTTGGCCAATAAAATGCAGCGGAAGTGACGTTGTGCCAGTTCCAGGCTTGGCAGCTTCCTCCTTAGTTCTCTTGGGACACACTTGCCGTGTCGGGGTGCTCAGGCTATCCTGCTGGATGGTGAGAGACCACTTTTGGGGGAAGAGAACTGAGATACCCACATCTTGGAGGGCCAGATCAGCTCCCAGCTGAATGCAGTTGCACAAGTGACCCCCCCCCCACGAGCTCCCCGCCGAATAAGAACCACCCAGCTGAACCCAGCCAATCCCCAGAATTTTAGAAAAAAATGTTATCTTAAGCTTCCTGAGTTTTATAGTGGTTTGCTACAGAGCAATAACTAAGTGAAACAGGTACCTTAAAAACCAGGCCTCAGTTTCCCCTTCCTTTCTTATTCTGTGTTTCCTTAGACCTTTCTCAAATGTCAGCCGAGCTCGACTCAGAAGCCCACATAAAAGAGTAATGTTTCCCTCTGCTTATGCTTCATCTTCCACCTGGACCATCTTTACACCCTGCTGTTTTCAACCTGTCACATTTCTGAAGCTTAGTCATCTCCCTCTCTTGTCTTCCTTCCCCAAGGCCCCCATGACTCAGTGACACGTGACCTCTCTTGGACCTCTGTAGTCCCAGCTGCGTTGGCCTGGGGTTCAGGGGGGAGATGACTTAACTATTTGGACGAGTCACATTCTCTATGTGGGCCTTAGTTTCCACATCTGTGAAATTGCTTGTCTGATTTCTCAAGCCTCTTTCATTCAGCCTCTTGTATCCTAGAACAGAGCTGCCCAATAGAATGTTCTGCGGTGGTGAAAATGTTCATTTATCTGTGTTCTTCCGCGCAGTGGCCAGTATAGCTGTCGGGCACTTGAAATGTGCTTAGTGCAACTGAGGAACTGAATTTTTAATTGCAATTAATTGCAATTACTTTGAATTTAATTAGCCCCAGGTAGCTCGCGGCTACCATTTAGAACGGTACCTTTCCAGAACCCTATGGAATTGAAGTGAAAATATCTATTTTTCACGTAATGCCAGCAAAGGTTCAGCACTTGGTTTTCACAAGAGCATCAGAACTTGCTCTTTGGGATTACTTTTCAGGACTGCAGATACAAATGGCCCAGTGGCTGGATGTTTCCCCAGTGTCTGACCTCCTCCTCCTTAGCTTAAATTTTACTTGGTTTGTAGAGTTGAGCCCACTCTTCCCTAGGAGTGTAAATCATCCCCTGCTTTTCATCACAACCCAAGCAAAGACCAACACCCTGATGTGGAGTTGCAGTTTTTCACAAAACCCCAGTGGGCCCAACGTGGGAAACAACCCCCACGGACACGGTGGTGTCAATTGAAAACCAGCCGGGTGGCAGGCACAGCATAGTGCACTGGGAATTGAAGCTGCCTTCGGCCCTTTGGATGATTGGGGACACAGTAGAGATATTGTGAAATTACCTTTTTTATTGGTTCGTGAGCCTTCTGCCATAAAGGCATCTTCTGGAAGGAAGTGAAGAGGATCCCGGAATTCAGCTTGAATTTAGGACGTGCCCTCGGCAGTTCTACCATCAATCTGTAATTTAGCAGAATGGGACCCGAGAGCATCTTCCATTTGGGCTATTTTCCCATCTAAGCATCATGATGTTAATTAGGGCTTCTTTGCTCTTGCTTATGGTTACTGGCATTTATTGCATTATAAATAATGTCACTGGTGAGCCCATTCAGTGGATCTTGCTAGATCTTGCTTTTTTTCAACCCCCCAACGGGGTGGGCAATGGAATATTAGTAAAGCCTTATCACATTTATGAACCAACAATTGAAATATCATAAAAGAGGACTACTGAACGTCCTTGGTCTCAACTCCACCTCCGTGGCCCTAATTAAGACCTTCTTAGAGTCAAGGCAAATGGGTTGTTTGGGTGAAAAGCTCTCTGTAGAATTTCTTTCCTGCAGCATTCGCCAACCTAGTCAGGTCCAGTCAAGAACTCACTCCTGGGACTTCCCTGGTGGTCCAGTGGTTAAGACTCCACACTTCCACTGCAGGGGCACAGGTTCAATCCCTGGCTAGGGGACTAAGATCCCGCATGCCATGTGGCGTGGTGAAAAAAAAAAAAAAAAGAACTCACTCCTGTGTTTCACCAAATTCATTTGCTCTCTTCTGCCGCAGTTTAAGACAATTTCCTCTGTCCTCTCTGGTTAGAGAAGATAACTTGTAGGCAACTCCTTTATAATAACCTGTCATAGACTTGAAGGCGGTTACTTAAGTTGCCCCTTAGCCTTCTCTTTTTCAGGCTAAACCATCATAACCCTTTTAACCTTTCCCTGGAGCTTCCATTTTCCATCCTCTTAATCATTTTACTTGCCCTTCTCTGGATTTTCTCCAACCTTTTACGGTTTTCTAAAAACATGGCATCAGAAAGGAGATCCTTTATATCTTGTTCCCAGTTTCCCCTGATGCTTTTGATGCATCCAGTAGACTTTTAATGTTTATAAGTACACTTCAACTCTTTGTTTCTACGTGCATGCTAACCTTTCCCGGCTTAACATATTTGGATTTGTGATAACAATTTTACTTTTTTTTTTTTTAGAGTGTGGCCTATGGGCTGACAGAAAAATTCAGAGGCCCGGTGACTTTTTTTTTGCAATCCTGTGTTTCTGTATTTTAGATTGGGAGTCCTTTTTATACTTGATTCTCTTATTTATTTATTTTTAATTATCTTTTATTGAGATATAATTGGCATATGACATTAAATTAGTTTCACTTGCACAACACGATTCAGTATTTGTATATATTACAAAATGATCATCACAGTAAGTCTAGTTAACATCCATCCCCTCACATAGTTATAGATTTTTTTTTTCTAGTGATGAGTACTTTTAAGATCTGCTCTCTCAGCAACTTTCAAATATCTAGTAGAGTATTATTTACTATAGTCGCCGTGTTCTACGTTACATCCCCAGGACTTACTTATTTTAAAACTGGAAGTTTATATCTTTTGACCTCCTTCACCCACTTTGCCCACCGCAACTCCCATCTCCGGTAACCACCAATCTGTTCTCTGTATCTTTTAGTTCATTTTCCCCTTATACTATTTATATGGTATTATTTTGTAGAAAGACTATGTCTGCATTGCCTGTACTGTGTATGAGCAGCTGTGGTTCAGAGTGTGTGGGGGGCAGTGAAAGGGGCTTGTGCGTTGATTACTAAGCAGCCCAGGGTCGCTGCTCGGTGTTTAAGCTGTTCACACACGTGTTGGTGTGAATGGCTCAGAAGGAACAGTCCAGGGGACCCCTTGATTGCACCTGAACTTGTCTTCCCTGTGCATTCTCTAATATATCACTCACTTTTAAGTCTTCCTAGCAAGCTCAGGCCCTGCAGTCACTGCTTTTATTCATTTCTCTACCGTCTGATTATCCGCTTCCTACTGTAGAACGGAAGCTTTGTGAGGACAGGGAGTTTGTCTGTCTTCCTAACGCACCTTTGCATCACCAGCACGTAGCTAGCAGTCATCTCTCGACGGAAGGCAGGAATGAAGGGACACCTGGCTACTAGAAAATTTCAGTTCTTGTCTTCATAATGCCACCGGTTTGCTGTGTGACATTGCTTAATGTTAATACCCTTAATTTTGCTGGTATTTGTTTCCTCTCCTTTTGAATGAATAGCTTAAAGGATGTGTTCAGAACTTTCCGAAGTCTTTTCAACTTTACCCCTTAACTACTATGTTCAGATTCAATGATTTGGCTTGATTTCTACCCTTTTGGGGTGTATAGGTGAGTGGGTAGTAGGTCTATTTGTATTTAAGAGCCATCTATTTCAGGGGTAAACTTTTTCATGCTGCCTTATTTTTTCAATATTTTGATATTATTTTGTTCCTGAGGCCAGAGGACTATTTTTTTTTAAAGGTACTTGGAATTTGGAGGTATTCAGGATTTTTAAGTCCTTTCTGTGTTACACTAGTGCCTATCCCCATCTTCTCAGCAACCTTTTTGGCTTATGTTCCAACACTCCAAAACTAATTTGAAAATCTATACCCCTTTAGTTGATTCTCTAACATTCTTCTGAGCGCTCAGCAAACCAGAGTCAGATCCAGACCTGAAGCCATTTGGTTTCATTAGCCGAAGATGGCATCCTCTGATCTGTCCCTCTGCATTGGAAGTGTATGCTCATCTACAGTTTTGTGCTCTTCTCATCCCACCCCAAACCAGGCGGTCTTTCTTCTTTCTAGTCCTTGAAGCTGGCTTTTGCCTGGTCAGCTCATGGTCAAGACCTCCACGTGTCCCTGCCCTTCCGAACCTCTCCCTGGCCCAGTGTGGCAGCCAAGACCAGTCTTTGCCCAGATGCGCTGACGTGAGCAGCTCAGGAGGCCCGCCCTCCTTCCCGTCCTTCCCGACCTCCTTGCTGTACAGAGAAGCATATCAGCATCATACAGACTCTGCCTCCCTCTTGGCCCATTTCATAAATTCTAGATGTTAAACTAGCCTGGAGGCCCTAAAATCAAATTTCTTTGAATGGTATTAAATTACCAGTTATGCTTTGGCCTCTGCTCATGACATGAGAGCCTATCCTGCATTTTCCCCTCCACCAGGACAAGGCCAGGTTCCCAGCAGCTCCCCGGACATTCCGTGCCTTTGCACACGCTAGCCTCCTTCCCTGAAATCTCCTTGAATTCGCCCTCTTTCCTTGCTCTTTTTCCCCAGGCTCAGTTGGCTTCCTTTCCTCCTACTCATTGCACCCCTTCCTGAAGCACCAACCCCACTGGATGGTGGTAGATGATGGACTTGTCCACCCTAAGGCCTTGGAAGCTCCAGCTGTGTTTTTTCCTTTCTGTGCCCAGCGCTGGACGCTTAGGAGGAGCTGAGTGAATGGAGGAGGAAAGGGATGGAGAAAGGAAAGCAGGAAGGAGACCCATCCGTCACTTCCACAGCCTTGGACAACAGGATCCCATTATCCATTCGGCCTTCTCTTGAAAACTTCTCATTTTTTCTGGAGCTGCCTCCCTTTTTCCTTGCTATGTTTTGCTCTCCAAGATCACTCAGTCGTTCAGCAGTCCTCCCGGTCCCTCTCGCGGTGAAATGTTCATCTCTGGCCGTGTGCCTCCTGCAGAAGAGACTGCCGTCAGCCAGCGAATCAGTGAGCACCCCTGCTGAGCCCCACCTCACCAAAGGAACTCATGGCCAAGCTATTTTTATTTAGCGAATCAGGACTTGTTTTCATGGATTGTCCACAAGTACAGGAAAAAAAAAAAAAAAAATCACCCATTTGCTTCATAGTTACCTGCTTGGCGGGGCTATCTTATCTGTGTCACTTCTGTTTCACACGTGCATTTCCCTGACATCAGGCAAGAACGTGTGCCTGGAGTTGGGCGGACTGTACCACCCTGCTTGCGGCCGGAAGCTTCTGCACTAGAGGTGAAAATAGCGAGTCTTTGCAGCTAAGGACGTGAGTGTTAAATTGTAGTTGAGAAAATGAGGCGATGGCTTGAGTCCTCCCTAAAGCCCAGGTCTGCCAGGTGAAGACTTAGTGGCACCAGTGATTTCTTTCTGTATTGTTTAGCATGAGCTGTCATTGCAGGGAGCTCTGAGGGCTGTGCTGTTCAGTATGGCGGCCCCTGGTCCCATGTGGCCATTGAGCATGTGAAGTGAGATGCACTGTACGTGGACAACACCCTCCAGATTTGAAAGATTTAGTGTTTTTTTAAAAATGCAAAATATATCTCATTGAGAAGTTTATGTGGATTTCATGTGGAAGTGATAGTATTTTAGAAATAAGGGTTAAGTATATTTAACGTTACTAAATCCGCCCGTTTTATTTTACTTTTTCAGCGTGGCCACTAGAAAACTTAAAATGACGTATGTGGCTCGCGTTCTGTTTCTCTTGGACAGTTGTATACTAGACATTTCAGCATAAGATTGCATTTCAAACTGAACCCAAGCACTTGCTTTAGTTTATCTGGATTTTCCAGGTATGTTTGCTTCTCATACTGAGGGTTACCTTTAAGAATACATGTCATGGTAAAGGCATGGGCTTTGGACTCACATGGACCTGAGTTCCAATCCCAGCTCTCTCTTTGTGGCCTGTATACCAGCCTCTGGAACCCTCTGAGTCTCAGGTGGGTCAGCCGTATACACGGAAGAATACCCATCTAAACCCACTGTGGTTCGGCGTGGGATAATGCAGTGATCTTCTAGTAATACTAGGAGACTTTTGCGAGTATAATTGAATAATTGTATTTTCCCCAAGTTAACAAAATCAAAGTCTCTCTTTTAAAATTTTATTGCAAATAATAAAAAAAGAAAAAAACAGAAAACAACAAGAAAACCCACCCCTTGGCGCCAGTTACGGTATGTCTGCCAGCTCCTAGTAATGGAATTGTGATAGCTAATGTTCCCTGAGAGCTACACGCCAGCCAGTGTGCTTTCCAGAAATTGTTTTACTTGATCCTCAAAACAACTCCTGAAGGAAAGTCCTTTTATTGTCTCCGTGTAGTAGATGCCTCACTGAGGCACAGCCAGGTGACGTGACTTGCCCAAGGTCACACAGCTGGTACGGGGTCAACGGGCCACTGAGCCCAGGAGGTCTGACTCCAGGGCCACAGTCTTTGATTCTACCCAGTATTGTCCACCAAGTGAATAGAGGACAGAACGAAAGAACCAGGAGCAAACGGATGCTCACGGGAAATATGCTTTCCATGGACACCTACTCTCGTGATTTTAGAGCAGGCACCTAACACTTTTTTCCCTTAGCGTGTTTTTCCTAGTCTGTACAGCGGGCTTAAATCTATCGTGGTTTTAGAGCTTTCCTCAAAGAACACATGGATTCCCAGGCCCATTACAGTCTGAGGCGGGCTTAAGCAATTCCGAGGTAGAATCATATGGGGGAAGAATAGATTGCATGGTATCTAGACTGTGATGAATCTTTTGTTCTTGAGGGCCTTGTCTCAGATGTACACGGTCATTACAGCACCTAGTAATGCTGTGTCCCACATGTATTCAGTAGGGACCCCATAAATGTTATTTATTAATGTTTATTGCAGGGCTTCTGAAAACACACCTTTAGAAAGCAAAGCATCCAATACATGAAAATTACTGTCATTCATTCCATGAAATCGTCTGACCTGTGATGTGGATGTGCCCTCTCATCGTGTATGATTGTGTCTTAAGATAGTTACCTTTCATTAGAGCAGAGCTCTGAGTGGTTTTAATTCCACGATGCTGGAATCCTCCTCTTTACCTGAACGTGACACACCTAGGCCCCAGCAGACACGACCTGGTCATTCCATGATGTGTATCTTTCTTTGTTCTCCCGTTGTTTAAACAAGAGGATTGGAAGACAGTGGCGTAGTATTTTCTTTTCAAGTAAGATTCTAATCCCGGGGCGGGTAGTCTGTGATCAAAGCTCAGAGCCTCCAACTCATTTGGAAAGTTGAGATGTGCTTATGTGCTTGGTGCAGGGGCTGGACTCGTTAGGAGGAAATATCTGCAGACTTGGAAAAGTCCCTGGAGAAGATTTAATTCAAAATAAAAGTTTGGATTGACGAGAGCTGAAATAAGACTTTGCGTTGACAACCTTCTACTGACTTCACTACTTCTCCCCATCCTGCCGGCGCATTCGCTGGTCTGAGCTCTGGTCTGGAGAGGCCTGGAGGAGCTCGGTGGGTTGGGATACACAGGTGCATGGCAGGCACCTTCAGCAAGTGCACCGCAATTGCCAGGTACACCTCTGTGCCTTTAACTGGTTGTTAAACAGAAAGCAGGATGTGCTTATCTGACTAGTGACTCCAGTTGTAAACACTCGGGCACGAAGTTCAGCATTCTGGTTTTAGGTGGGCCGGCAAGGGACTGGGGAGGTGATTACCTGGGAACGCCGCTCCTGGCAGGTGGGAAGGGAGGGAGAGGGGCAGCTTGCCATGGCCTTACTGAGTTGTTAGACAAAGCCTGCAAGTACGTCAGCACCACGAAGGAAGCTCAGAGCCTTTCCACTGCACCCTTCTTGTTGTGCAGATGGGTAAACTGAGGCCCAGTGAACAGGACTGTGTGTTTGAATACTTGCCAGAGTTAACACATATCATTATCGATAACACGCGGGGCACTTGGTGAAATACTTTTGTTTGTTCTCTCATTTAATATCTGGACGGTTCTGTGTGGTAGGTACTAATGTCCTGCCCATTTTTCAGATGAGGAGACAAGAGTCTCAGACAGTTGAGTTACTTCCTCAAGGCCATAGAACTAGGAAGTTCCAGAGCTGGGGTGTAGGAGCTGGTGTGTCTTTCACAGCCACTGCTGTCCCCGCCACATGCCCAGGGCTGCCTCAAGAAGGTGGTCCCAGGCATTGCTCAGCCTGACTCTTGTGGAACCCTGTCATCTACTGTGAGAGATGGCGTGTGTGTGTGTGTGTGTGTGTGTGTATTAGTTTTCTGTTGCTGTGTAACAAAACACCATGAACTTGGCAGCTTAAAACTACATGTATTTATTATCTCACAGCTTCCACGGAGTCCAGACCTAGCTTAACTGGGTGCTCTGCTCAGCATCTCACACATCTGTGATGAAGATATCAGCAGGGCCTAATGTCCTCTGAGGCTCAGGGTCCTCTTACAAGATCACTCGTTGTCTGGAATTCAGAGAATTCAATTCATTGCAGTTGTAGGACTGAGGCCTTGGGCTTCTAAAGTCCGCCCACCACTCCGTGCCTTGTGGCCTCCCCACAGCATGGCAGCTTGCTTCTTCCAGGCCAGCAGAAGAATCTCTTTGTCCTCAGGTAGAGCCTCGTTCCTTCTTTTAAAGAGCTCCCCTGATTAGGCCAGGCCCACCAAGGAAGCTCTCCTGATGATGTCAGAGTTAACCGCTGAGGGACTTCCATTGCATCTACAGAACCCTTTTGCCCTACAGCCTAGTCAAGGGAGTGATAATCCCTCGTACCCACAGGTCCGGCCCACGCTCACGGGGAGGCTGTCTTTACAAAGGGACATCTTAGACACTGTTACGAAGGCTTGTCCTTCAGCTTCCTGGAGGGAAAGGGAGAAGGAGGCAGGAGTAAATGAACTGCGGGATTGCCATGGTACAGCAGTATGTGGAGGACAGCAGAGAAGCAGTATCTAGGAGCACGTGGGCTTGGCAGCCCTACGATCAGAGCCCGCCTCTGCCGTTTCCTAGGCATGGGACTGTAAAAGGTTCTTTAGGCTCTCTGTGCCTCACTTTCCCCATCTGTACACGGCAGGGAATGGTACTTCCTAGCACTTCGTGATGACACACGAAATACTCAGCTGTCAGTAGAGCTCGGCACGTGGTGATTACTTGTCGAAAGCGTTAGTGTGTTTGGTGTCTCCTGTCTGAAGATCACAGGGACACAGAAACAGAAGGGTAGAGTTACTTGGTTTCCATGGCGTTGCTGGAAGCATGTGCCTTCGGGCTGGCATGTGTGAGGTCCCACTGTTAGTGGGACCGGAGCCGTGGAGGAGAGCATGGTTTGTCACGAAGCAACCTGCTCGCCTGCGGAAAGAGAGTCGGAGTGACGTAGTAGAAAGAAGAATATCCTGGACAGTTCTAGGACCAACTTTACTAATAATTCTCTTCTTGGGCCCTCACCCACTTCTTCGGACCCCAAGTTCCTTGTCTGTGAAATAGGCCCTTGGAGAAAGGTAGGTCCTGGGATTGGCAGGCTCTCTAAGGAGCCTGCTGGGTGTTTCGTTTTGTTTTGTTTTCTAATTGGCGTATAGTTCCTTTACACTGCTGTGTCAGTTTCTGCTGTACAGCAAAGTGAATCAGCCATATGTGTACGTATATTCCCTGTTTTTTGGGTTTCCACCTGCTGGGTTTAAATGTCATAATTCTACTGGCCGTCTTTCTGTACAAGATATGACCCCAAAGTAAGTCTGTTTCGTTAGCTCTGTCCGAAAAATAAGACTGTATAGGCGTACATCCCCTTCTGGAAATACACTAATGGGAATTCATTTTTTTGGGCTACTGGGCTTTACGCCTGTGTCTTTCTTCCCAGTGCGTTGGTGGCTGTGTCACTGCCCTTGAAATCTGCCTTTGTGTCGTCTTCCCGGTGGTCACCTTTACAGCCCCCTTAATATGAAAGCGGGAGGGGACAAACTTAGTGGCCTTTCAGTCTTTGGGCGGGTGGGCAGAGATGAGCAGAATTCAGAAACTCCTTGGCCTGTCCCCTTACTCACAATCCTGCCTCCACCCAACCTTGTTCCCACCTTGAACTAAGCAACCTTCCTACAACGTTCTGAATTCTGACGCATGCTCTAATACCTGCCAATTTAATTTCTGTTGGTCGGAGTTAGAGTCTTAACAGAAGAAAGGCAATAGAATACAGCATTAATAATGTCCACTTAACGGCATGTACCTTGCGAGGGCTTGGATACATGAGTTAATCCCACATCCAAATGTGTTCCCTAAGTAGTATTCCCATTTGACAGTTGAGGATACTGAGGCTCGAATAAGTTAAATAACTTGTCCAGTGGTACACAGTAACAGATGATTCAGCAGGGATTTGGACCCACATGGACCTGCCAAAGTCTGTGCTCTCAGCCAGCAAGGCAAACAGCTGGAACACTGTCAGTGATTTTAAGCCTTGGAGCCTGCTCTTGACCCCCCATCATGCCTGCCTCGTCTCTCTTCAATATCCCACATAATTCAGAATCCAGGAAAACTCCCAAAAGCTGTGGTTGAGAAGATGGAAGCAATGCAGCTAGCTTCAGAGGGCCGTATCTCGGGAGATACAGAAAGCGGAGAAAAGGGTCTCTCGTTGGTGTCAGCAACAGCCCCACGCCAAGTTCTCAACATTGAGCTGGAGGAAAACTCTATTACAAATGATACGTCTAATCTGCTTGCGGTAAAGACTCATAACTGGAAAATAAGCATGGGACAGTTCTTCGTTTGAGTGTAAACTTAACTCATTAATTTAAATTACAGTGCTTTTTGAACAAAGAGGGGAAGCTATAATAATAGTAATAAGTAATGGTCTTTGTAGAAAATGTAACGAGACGGTAGAAATTTTGTGCTATGGGAAGTTGGAGGATGTACTCATAGTTAAGGATTAATTTTCACTCAGAGAGATCAAAAAGGTCTCGATGAGTAAGATGAGTATCGAGTTTCAGGGTGGTTGTATTTTTTTCTCCTCCTGCCAGACTGTCTGAAACTTATCTCAAGTATCATGGTAAAAAGAGAAGTGGCGGGTAGACACAAAAATGTAATAGATATATTTTGGGGATGGAATATGCACTGCTTTTCTAAGTGCATATCAGAAGGAGAATTTATTCCAGTTGAGTAGGTTTAATGATATAATTTTACCATATTAAATCGTAATTGCTCTTTAAAAGAAAATAGAGATGCATGCGCTGCCATTGCCGGGCTGTCCCACTCCATCCAAATAGCATCCTCCCCAGTACTTGTTGATGTCACCTTATCTGACACCAGAGCCTGTCTGTGGCTTTCCTTTGGAAATTTGGGTGAGGGGAGGGGAAGGGAAGGGAAGGAAAAATCGTCTGAGAAATAGGAGGGTCTGCATCAGGCACTTGCCATGGTTTTGGAAAAATCCTTTCCTGCTATTAAGCTCCTAAGCTGAAGCTTACATACAAGTAGATGGCACCTCTGACTATCTGGAACCACATTATTTCTTAAAATTAGATCATATATCAAGATGATTGGGATACCCGAATTAGTTAGGGACTAAATAATTTCCAGTGTTACGGATGTTGATAGTCATTTGAGGAAATACTCATGATTGCTTTTGTAGCTAAATGATTTCCAATCTCACTGCATTCCCTTCTCTCCACCCTCGCTCTCCCCTCCAAAAAAAGGAGAGGAGGAAATGATTGCATATTTGGGTGAAAACAGAATGAGAATCCCAATAATACTTTTAGTCTTAACAGAACCTGGTTTTACATCATGAACTGAATTCAGTGGAGGCCTAGCTCATATATGGATTTACCACATGTACCTGAGAGTATGAACTTCCATGTCTCTTTTTTAAAATCGCACTCCCAATAATGCTCAGCTTATCCAACTGATAAAAGGCATAATGTCGTTTTTAAAAACATTTTTTATGATCTTTTAAAAATATAATACTTGACATGTAAAAGAGAATATACCATATTTCATTGAATCTTTTATAAGACCTTTATTTTATATACTAGTAATAATATAAAAATGTGGCCAAGTCAGTTAATCCATAATGCTTTCTTACCTTCTCTCTTTTAAGAGGCATCCCAATTGTGGAGATGTTAAAATGAAAAGAAAAAAAAAAAAACCAGTGCATCTTAGAAGCTATTAAATATGTTATGCAACATACTTGGTAAGTTATAAAGCATAATATGGTAAACATCCATGAATACCCTCACACCCAGTCAATCCAAGATTTGGTCCATTACTCGTAACTTGCATTTCTTCTCGGAGCCCATGCACGTAAGTGACCCTCCTCCTGAATTTTGGGTTCATTATTGCTTTGCTTCTCAAACACAGTTAAACTCTGTTTCCTATTTAACTATACATTTCTCAGGCGTAGAGGCCATCTCTGTTCTCCACCACTGTTGTCTTCGGTGACCGACACAGTACCTGGCCCAGTAGATGTTGTTTAACTCTTTTTTTTTTTTTTTTTTTTGCGGTACGCGGGCCTCTCACTGTTGTGGCCTCTCCCTTTGCGGAGCACAGGCTCCGGACGCGCAGGCTCAGCGGCCATGGCTCACGGGCCCAGCCTCTCCAGGGCACGAACCTGTGTCCCCTGCATCGGCAGGTGGACTCTCAACCACTGCGCCACCAGGGAAGCCCTGTTTAACTCTTATTGACCAAGCGTATAATTGTCTGAGGCATACCCAAATTGGCTCTTCCTTTCAAAGTATGTTTTAAACACCATTGTCTCTAGATCTCTGACAAGCTGAACTGGAAACGAACTTGCCTGCCTTTTGAACTCTCTCAGCAATTTATCTTTACCCCCTGAACTGTACGTATACTCCCTTCTCCTTTCAGTTCTAGCTCTTTCCCCGTCCCTGCCTTCCTGCTGGGTTCGCTCTAGCAGAATGCCTGATCACTGTGGGTTGGTGCCTGACGTAATAATAAAAGATAGCATAGATGAAATTATGTCTGGCACTTAACATGTATTCTCACCAAATTGACCTAAATGATGTTAGCGGTATGACTGTTCCCATTTAACAGTTGAGGAAACTGAGATTTATGCACATAATCACTTAAGCAATAAATATATGTCAGTAAATATATGTCAAGGAAGACAGTGCTGCATCTAAATTATTTTGCCTGAGCATACTTCATTTTTTCTCTGGCGCTCAAGGCTTTATGATCCTTGGGCGTGGGGTTCAGAAATAAAAGGGGAAAAAATTAAAACAAATGAAGTAGATGTAAGTTTTCTTTAAGAGTGAGATTAGCAACTTTTTTTTAATGTTGAGACATCTGTATTTTCTTTCATATTATTTGCCTAATTTTCTCTTGGATTTATTTATTCCCTTATTGATTTATAGAGATTCTTATGTACCATAAAACTTAGACCTGTTTTTCTAGGTTAACTATGATATGCAAATATTTACCCAGTGTTCTGGTGATCTTTTGAATTTGGTGTACTATTTTAGCCATGTTCAATTTTAATATAGTTTTATTTATCAGTTGTCTTGTTATAGATCCTGAGCTTTTTGTTATTATCCTCAGAAATGCATTCCTACTTCTGAGATGACAAGAACATTTCCGTTTTTAAAAAAATATTTAAAAATAAATGCAGATAAGGCTAGGATCATAAAAGAACCTCCGTATCTTAGCACAATCACTTATTCATTCGGTTATTTACTCAACACGTTTATTTAGCCCCTATGGTATACAGAGGTGACTTAAATTAGAAACTATACTTGCTAAGTGCAGTGGGGATCCCAACAGTGCGAACTGATGAGCATTTTCAAAAGATCCCTCGGGCTACCGTACAAGAAGAGATTTTTAGGGGGCAAGAAGGGAAGCCAAGAGAGAGAGGTAGGGCAGCAATGCCCACTTGGAGCCGACCCAGAATTTGGTCAGAAGAAGCAAGGTTCAAAGCAGACTTGTCGGAGTTAGAGCCAGAGCACTGCCGCTGCTGCGGAGACGCTGGCCAATTCAGGCGTCCAGATGAAATGCTACTTTGAACCTGGAGCAGAGCGGGACTTTGTGTGGGGGACTGTTCAAAGGAAAGCTGGACAGGTGGCACCCCTGCTCACTTGGCGCCAGCACGTGGAGGGAGCTCGCGGGTGATGGATGGCTTTACATTGTTCTGAGCACAGCGTGGAGGTGCAGGCGGGCGGGGGATGGGGGGCGGTCCCTGGGGAGCTCAGGGAAGTCTCTGGGTTTTTCTTACATGTTGTCTTCCTCTTAATATCCAGCCAAGGTATTAACTCTGTGTTCCAGCCACGTTTCCACGTAGAAATCTCACTATTGTTCCATATACTGTCACCCACGGTCCTAGTATTTGTATTTTTACACTTTTTAAACTCAAAATGTCTTGAATTTCGGTGAAAATGAGACAGTTACAGTAGTTTGCAAAGCATAGAGAAGGGTGTATTTTTTTTTTAAATATGGAAAGAACGTAACGACATGCAGTTTATTACTGTACTCCTCCCTTTCTCGAAGGTCCATGGACATTTTTTACTCAACCAGTTTTAATTTTTTGCTCCTCATTTTATAAATGAGTCTTTCCCTTGACTTCCCAGTCTTGGGAGAAAACAGTATTTCTCTTGAAAATACAGAGGGTGAATGAGTCCCGTGTGTGTGTTGTCCGCGTGTTGGGTTTCCGAGACAAGTCTCATGAAAAAGACTAGGATTGCTAAGTCATTTTTTAATATAAGGAGGTCCATGTTTGGGCATTGAAATTAATTTCCCTTATCTCGCCATACAAGTAGCCACCCTGGCTTTTTTGATTTATTACCTGGGATGGTTCAGTGGCACTAAAAACAGAGGACGGGAAGACATCACCTTTACGTGCCATCATTAGTCACAGCATTGAAAGCATCGCCCTGAGTGGGCTGCTTTGCACGAGTTCCTGCCATGCCATGAGAACTCCCTGTTCTCGTCCTGTGTGCCGGAGACATTGGGCCCGTCCATTACTTCCAGGCTGCATTTTTTATTTCTTAGTAAATTGTCCCCACCCTAAAATCCTTCTTGTCTTTCCTCCCTAACATAGTATGAAGGAACATTCTAGATTGCAAACATAATCCCTGATTAGAGACAACGTACCGACTAGGAGAAAATATTTTATTTTTATTATTATTTTTTTTAGGTTTTCTTTGGCATATAGTTGATTTATAGTGTTAGTTTCAGTGACGTGTGATTTAGTTATATGTATATCTATATCTTTTTCAGATTCTTTTCCCATATGGGTTATTAGAGTATTGAGTAGAGTTCCCTCCTGTTGCGTAGGTCCTTGTTGATTGTCTACTTTATATACAGTAGTGTGTATATGTTAATCCCAACCTCCTAATTTATCCCCCTCCCACCTTTCCCCTTTGGTAACCATAAGTTTTTTTCTAAGTCTGTGAGTCTGTTTCTGTTTTGTAATTGTAAATAAGTTCATTTGTATCATTTTTTAGATTCCACATATAAGTGATATCGTATGGGATTTATCTTTCTCTGACTTATTTCACTTAGTATGATAATCTCTGGTTGCATCCATGTTGCTACAAATGGCATTATTTCATTCTTTTTTATGGCTGAGTAATATTCCATTGTATCTATGTGCCACATTTTCTTTATCCATCCATCTGTTGATGGATATTTAGGTTGTTTCCATGTCTTGGCTATTGTAAATAGTGCTGAAGTGAACATTGGGGTGCATGTATCCTTTTGGAGTATGGTTTTCTCCAGATATATGTCCTTGCGGATTGCCAGATCATATGGTAGGTCTATTTTTAGTTTTTTAAGGAACCTCCATACTGTTCTCCATAGTGGCTGCACCAATTTACATTCCCACCAACAGTGTAGGCGGGTTCCCTTTCAACTAGGGGAAAATATTTTAAAATCACATCTCCAACCAAAGGCTTGCATACAGAAGATATTATAAAGAGCCCTTAAAATTCTATAGTAAGGAAAAATCAGTTTAAAAAATAGGCAAAAGACTTGAACAAAAATTTCACCAAAGAAGATTTACAGAAAGCATGAAAAGTTGTTCAACAGCATTAGGGAAATGCAAATTATAACTATGGTAAGGGAAAAAAAAACATGATGAGATACCACTACACACCTATTAAAATGGCTAAAATTTTAAAAATCAGGCAATATCAAGTGCCGGCAAGGATATGGAACAAATGAACTCTCATGCATTGCTGATTGGAATGCCGAGTGGGATAGCCACTCTGAAAACCAGTGGGTCGAGTTCTTTAAAAATTAAATATGCTGTTACCATGTGACCCAGTGCTCACTCCTGGGTACTTATCCTAAGGAAAGGAAGGCATATGTCTATAGAAGAGCCTGTATATGAATGTCGTAGAAGCTTTACATATGGTAGCCCCATGCTGGGGAAAAACCCAAATGTCCTTCATTGGGTGCATAGATAGACAAACCCTGGTACCTCCATATAGTAGAATAATCTCCAGGAATAATAAGAGATGTACTATTAATATACCCAGCAACTTAGAAGAATCTCAGGGATATTATGTTGAGTAAAAGAAGCTCAACTCAAAAGATTACATACTATGTGATTCCATTTATATGATGTTTTTGAAAAGACAAAACTACAGTTATTGAGAACAGATCAGTGGTGGCCAAGGGTTCGGGATGGAGGGAGGCTATGAAGGGATAGTACAGGGAAGTTTGGGGGGTGATGGAGCTGTTCTGTATCCTGATCATGGTGGTGATTATATGAGTATATACGTGTGTTAAAATTCATAGTACTATAGACCTCCCACAGCTCAAGAGTCAATTTTACTGTTAGGTTTATTTCTTTTTAATTTACCAAAGTCCCAACTTCTTCCTGTGATCTGCAAGTTCCAGCCTCTCTCTCATGATTCAGCCAGCTCCTTCTGGGCATTCCGGCCCCTCCTGTCAGGCCACAAACGCTCCGAGGTCACTTGTGTCTTCCTGCCTGTGGGCACACTCATCTCTCTGCCCAGGAATCTCCCCCACTCCTTTCTGTGCACCCACCTCACCTGGCTGCTAGGCATCCTTTGCTGCTCAGGCATGGGAACCCCAGCACTCACTCAAGGTGAGCTGCCTCTGCACACCCGCCCCTGAGCATTTGCAAGCCCCCGTCACGGTGCTCACTATGTTGCCCCTAGTGCCTGCTTTGGGAGCTGCCCTGCCCCCTCAGCTGTGAGTTAGGAGAGTGATCTCACCGCTCACTCCTCAGCCCGGTAGAAAGGCGACAACTAAAGCAGTGAGGAAGAGAAGGAAGTCTGTGCCCTGGACTCAAAGACAAAAGTCAGCCTTTATTTTGTTTTACTGTGGCCTTTTTTCCTGGCTGCGCTGGCCTCTGACCCTCTGGCCGAAATTCCTTTCCTCCTCTTGCTCTTTCAGCAGGTGAATCCTCTTTTCTGGCTTTGCCTAAACTACTTGTTAAAAAGCAATAAATCATGGTTTAAAAATCTTGATAGTCTCTTTTTTCCCTTTGAGCAAACGTAAAATTATGCGGCAAAATCATGACTGTGGAGGGGTTTTCTCACCTCTTCCCCAGAGATTAGATGGGGTTTATAGTGTACAATGGAAAGGCATTAGTGGTAAAATCCTTATTATAGATATATTTTTACATATTTACCGAGCCCCATCTTACAAAGTTTTCCACATTCCATTGGGGAGAGAACAGACTTTCTGTTAGGAAAAAAAAAAAAAAAGGTAGGTTCTATTCTGGAATCTATAGCAATAGTAATAATAACAACAACAGTTATATGGTGCATACTAAGTGCCAGACACTGTCTTAAGAAGCAGTTTATATATTATTTCACTTACTCCTCACGGCAACCCTAGGAGATAGTGGTGTTACTTCCCTTTCACACCTGTGAAAAACTCAGAACAGAGTGGTTAAATTGGGGTCTGGAGTGGCACTGGAATTTGAACCCAGGCCTTCTGATTCCACCTTCCAAATGCCTGTGGAACTGATGGAGGAAAAAAAATGCAAGACCTGGTTTTCCTCACCAGGGACGCAGGCTGACCTCTTCTCAATTCTCTCTTGGATTCTCTCCTGGAAGGTATCTCCACCCCTCATCACATGGACTGTAAGAAGCTCCAGAATGGTTTGGGATGCTCCTTTTCTTCTCCAGCCAAGGGTGATTCCATATTTATTTCTTGATCAGTATTAGGTAATTGGAATAATTGGAAAAGCAAGGTAAAAATCAAAAAGGCTCAGGAAAGCAGCAGTACAAAAAACAAAACCCAACTTGAATTGTACTTTTACAACTTTCAAAATGTTTTTCAACTGTGTGTTCTCCAAAGATGCCTCTCACCATTTCCCATTATTATCATCTCCTCTTCACAGATGAGGAAGGTGAGGCCCAGAGAGAAGTGAGTGACCTGTCCTGGTCCACCATGTTGGTCCTTCGAGGACTAGAAAGCAAACTGAGTCTTTCCCTTCCCCTCCCCTCCCCTCCTGTTCTTCTCCCCTTCTCCTTTCCTCTCGTCCATTTAAATTCTTACTCATTGAGTAAGAGAAACTGTTCGGTATACTTAAGACACAGGCAATGTGATTTCATCTCTTTTCTACATATATAGGTTTTCTGTTGCTGTGTAAACACATTGTCACACACGTAGCAGCTTAAGACCTCCATTTGTTAGCTCACAGTTCCATAGGTCACAGGTCCAGACACAGAGCTGCTGGCTTCTGTGCTCAGAGTATCAGAAGGTTGAGAGTATCGGAGGTGCCACCCAGACTGAGTTCTTATCTGGAGGCTCTGGGGAATAATCTACTTCTTAGCTCACTCAGGTTGTTGGTAGAATTCAGTTCATTGTGGTTGTAGGACTGAGGTCCTCATTTCCTTGCTGGTATCAGTCAGCCAGGGGCCACTCTCAGCTTCTAGAGGCTGCCCACATTTCTTGCCATGTGACCTCCTCTGCCTTGATGCCAGCAGTAGTACATCATATCTTTTCTTGTGCTCTTGAATGTTTGACTTTCTCCATCTCTGATCTCTAAACTCTAATATGAATTCCAAAATACAAAGTCCATGTGATTCTTTCAGGCCTGCTGAGATTATCTCCCTATCCTAAGGTCAGCTGATTTGGGATCATAATCACAGCTGCTAAATCCTTCACATTAATACCTTGATTAGTGTTTGAATATCTGAAACGAGGGGTAGGAAAGTGGGAGGTCGTCCAGAATTCTGCCTACCGCCAGTGCATAACAGTGTTAAAAAAGGTAAAGACAGACAGAAGCAAGGGCCAACTCTAAGCTATTTATTTTTCAGTAGTAATTACATAAATTCTTTTATGCTTTTTGCCAGCCTGATGCATTTTGTATTTATTAGGCCGTTTGATTAAAAGCATATTCGTAATCTGTGCAAGTTTTTTGTCTTAAAAGGATTGAAAAAGGATGAGGTAGGCGTAATATTGTTGAACGAGGCAATTCACTCTCAGCAGCTATTCGGTAAGTTCTTCTTCTTTTTTTTTTTTTTTTTTTAAGCTTTGTTTCAACAGATACTTTCTTCTCAGCCTCTGTGGTCCATCTCCTTGAACTTTCTCTCTCTGCTTCTTGGCTGTGTGATTCCTTCTCTACTTGCAGGTCTCATCTTAAATATCACCTCCTCATGGACAAATTGCTTGATGGCCTTACCTAGTAGGTTAAGAATGACAAGTATGTGAAGTCGCTGTTTTATTCAGGCTTCCTTTGTGATGGCTTTCTAAATATTTCTGGATTCGTGGGTTGCCAATGTCTTACGTCTATTTCTCATTGACCGTAAGCCTTGGAAGGGGTGCCTTCATAGGCCTAGTGCCCAGACTGTGCTTGATACACAGGAGGCATCAAAAATTATGTGTTTAGGGCTTCCCTGGTGGCGCAGTCGTTGAGAATCCACCTGCCGATGCAGGGGACACGGGTTCGTGCCCCGGTCCGGGAAGATCCCACATGCCGCGGAGCGGCTGGGCCCGTGAGCCTGCGCGTCCGGAGCCTGTACTCCGCAACGGGAGAGGCCACAACAGTGAGAGGCCCGCCTACCACAAAAAAAAATAAAAAAATAAAAAAAATTATGTGTTTAATTGATGTGTAAATGGAAGGTATTATGGAAAAAGTAGCTATAACATTTGTTTAGAAAGGTGGCTAGAGTAGTGAACTAGGTTGATCATGAGGTCACTGCTAAGGCATTTATTGTTTGAAAAGCACCCAGTTGACCGTCATAAAGCTCTTGAAAGAGAGACGGGGGAGGCTCTACAAATGGTGGCACCATAGAGGGACAGTTTCCATATTGTCCTTTGAAACATGCAGAGCCTCCAGGCAGGAGGTGGGCAAGGAGTCTGCAAATCACAAACCGTCTGACGTTTGGATCACGGTTTCCTGCAAAGTTTTAATGCCCCGAAACGGAGGCCTCTTTCCTCCCAGCCCTCCTCTGAGCAGCTCCTCTCTCTGATTTTCTCTTAAGCTTCACCTTCACCTCCATGCAGTCATAGACCCATTTAGAAGCCACTTGACCTTGGGCAAGTTATCCTCCCTGAGCCTTATTTTCCTCCTCTGTAAAATGAGTAGAACAATTTGCACCTTGAAAGGTCATTGGAAGGATAGAAGGGCAGTGAATGCAAAAGCCTGACTCACACTGAGCTTAATGAATGCTGTTTCCATTATTAGACTGCCTCGGCTCTGTGCGTATCTGACGTGGAATTCGAGTGCTCATCTTAACAACTGTTGTTTGGAATTTGTTTAAAAAAAGAAGGTTACAGTAGAATATAGGGTCATTGGAGATTTTTGTCATCATATACTAAGGACTACCTAGTTTGAAATAAATGTAGTTCACATGCAACTATCCCAAGCACAATTTATCTACTTTTTTTTTTTTTTTTTTTTTTTTTCTGATGGTGATTCAGAAGTCACTCCAGAGCCTTAGTAGTTCCTTTGGGGTTTTATTATGAACTCCAGTTAGCATTTTATTATGGCCCTTTAGACATATTGGTTACCATCAAGTTTAGAAAGCAACTTGTGTCTGTCTTGTTCACCTTTTCCCATTCCTTAATACGTGATAGAAAAACCATGTGTTGCAATAAACACAGGCTTGCCTCTGCCCAAGCCCTTCCCAGTTGCTCCTCTTTTTGATGGAGAGGATTCTCCTGCCCCAGCTTGTGCGGGGAAGTAACAGAACCAAAGCAGTAACATCCTTGGAGCCGAGGAATAGCAGTCAGTGGGGCTTCAAAGAGCTCATTTGCCATGAAGTACCAAAAGTTGTTCAAAATCAGTCAAGCTTTTATCACATTTCCGGGGAGACCATTTTAGGGAGCAACAAGGGCAGAGTAGATCAATTTACATTTCTTTATCTTTCACCACTGTAAGAGCGCTTATGTGATGAATTCTCAAGGCAGGTTAGACAGTATTAGCAAATGTGGTGATGGAAGCATAGAGCCAGCTCCTGTTGTGTTTATCATGGGGATCGTTTCTCCACTCAGACCTGCACTCCTATCTTTTCTTTTATTTTTCCTGTCTTTTAATTCCCTGAGTGTGATTTGGAGGAATCCACGCATTGCATTGCAGTGGCATTGGAAGTCTGGATTTCCGATTTAATTCCCGTAGTCTGAACCCAGAACACAGGGCCAGGAGACTCTCTCCTGCCCCAGATTAGCTGGGAGAGCTTGGACAGTTGGTGCAGTATCTCTGTGTATGTCCCCTCGGTTTCCTCTCCTGTAAAATGGGACTATTCACTTCTTATCAGAGCGTTATTATAATAAATGGAAATGTCCTGTAGATGTAAAAATAAATTTTAACACCATGCACATACTTTCATTTTTATTTTTAATCTGAAATTAACATGCGAAATCAGGATAGCACCGTTTTCAGAGTTGTTAGCCTGCATTCATCATATTTCTAGGTGAAGTATCTGAACGTGATTATAGGTAATAAATATCTTTTTTTAAAACTTATTGCAGAGGCAGTTTTTCCACTGTTAATGAGGGCAGTTTGACTTGGTTGAAGGATTGCAGTTCTTAAGAATTAATGCAGTAATCCAATTCAAAGATTTAAAGAGATCTAAGATTTTTCACAGGTCGCGTGCGAGTGAATGTGCTGCTCTCACATAGCAGCTAATGGACTTGAACGCCAGTCTGTCATTTACTGTTCCCTCACTGAGAGCAGCTATGCCCTTGGTAGTGAGTCTTCTTTCCAAGCATTGCAGGTTATTTAGAAGTGTGATATATTTGTAACACTTTTGAGAGAGAGTATCCTATTTCCCACAGCCCCTAATTACTATAAAAACTGGGGTTATCTTTCTTAATTACACATTTGAAGCCTAATCTGCTAAGGTCTGAGGAACATCAGACTCCAAGGGGCTGCCTTCTCGCCTTCCTTTTTTCAGAGAAGGGCCTTTTTTTTTTTTCTTTCTTTTTTTTGGGGGGTATTTTTAAGAACGAATTCCTGTATCATTGTATTCGTACCTATAGGTTAATTCATGCGAAGGCAAAGGTTACATGTATGGTATTCATAACTTTCCATTTTTGATAGTGATGTAGTATGAACAGCTAACAGTATTTTGTAAAGCCTTATTTGTAAAGGATGTTGGAAATGCTCTTCTTTCCCGATGCCATTATGTTCCTAAATATGAAAAATCCCATTTTGAAGCAATTAGAAGCCTTCTCTTCTCTTTCCATGTGTGTGTGCACACAGGAACCTTTGTTTCTTAATTAGGAAAAGGACTAGAGCTCATTAATTGTGGTTCCAAGTGATGTCTGCTCAAACGTTGAAGCGCTAATACATTACAAGGAAAGTTCCAGCCTAAATCTAGGAGGCTCTCGGCAGTTCTGAGAACTGTGAAAAAGATAAATAAGCAGCAGAGGGTCCTCGTAGGACCGTCCTCACATCCTGGCCTGTCCTTGAGGGCCCGGCTGGCTACTGTTGAGTTTTAAAGCCCTGGAAATTTCTGTACTCACAGGAGAGAAGGGGCAAAGGTGCAACTTGTGTAGAAATCTAGAACTTTGCCTTTGTTGAAAACCTATGATTTAAAAAAAAAAAGAACAACAGAGGTCAGGAAACTCTCTTGGATTTTTTGATCAATTAGAGGACCCCATCTAGATGCTTTTAGATGTTATTGAAAGTGAGAGAATTGCTGGCAACCATGATAGGAGACAGGTATCCTAATGTTTTATAGGCTGATTTTCCTTGCTGGCATTAACACCGGAGGCACTGCAAGAGTTTTGAAAGCCAGAACTCCCAAACTGAATTGGCAAAGCCTTAGGCCCGCATTGGCTATCAAGAAAGAGCCCTAATTTCCACAACAAGAACAGGAATTTCTTCAGCCTCCAGGAAACTTGATGCATCTAAACGTTCCAAGAAATATGAATAGTGCAAACGGTGGACTCATCTCACTGGTCAAGATCAAGGTTTCAGAAGCAGGGAGGTGAGCAACTTGAGTGAAAACTCTCAGACCGCATAGGTGATGCTTTCCTGTGCGTAGGTTGGCCTGGCGAGGGAACTCTGAAATGAAGGATGGGAAGAGTGCAGCCAAATGGCAGTTCAGAAACCAGAGACTGGAAAGGTAGAGCACCTAATTTGAGGGGCAGTTGCGTATCTTCCAGAAGATTCTGTCCAGTCAGGTGGCTAACCCTTTGGAAGGAAGAGAACGCAGGGGCCACTAGGCAAGTCTGGGGTCCTCTCCTGCCTCCCCACCTGCCGTCTCCCTCCTCCTTTCGTGCCTTCTCTTTCCACCTCTGCGGGAGGATAAACTGCCTTCCTCCTGCTCATGTTAATGGAAGACATTGTTAATATCAGTAAAAGGGAGCACTTCATAAAGGCAGCAGAGATTTGGCAAGTAAAGGCCTGACACCGTATCCCCTGTGCTGATAATGGTCTGGGTCAGAAACAGTGAATGTGGAAACAAATATTATTTCCCTGAAATGTGCTGCCATTTAAAGAGACATGTCTAGCTAGGAGACATATCTAAATATATTTTTATATAATAATAATATACTATATATTTTTATATAATATAATTTATATATGTATTTTCTTCTCCACCAGTAATTTTTTTTAACGTTGCATTTCTCAGAGAGAGAAAAATAGATTTTAAAATGTAAAAACCTGTTCTTCAACTGAGGATGCAAAAATCTCATTGCAGTATTTATTCCAAACCTGCTCTCATAATGTTCAGTCAAGGAGAAAACAGCAAAAAACAGTTGTTGATGGACTTAGCCCAGAACTGGATTAAATAAGCATTAGTCTACTGAAGCTGATTACAGGAATATGAAAATGCAATATCTTAATGGTACATATTTTTATGTGGCAGCTCAGTTGCCTTTCATTTTGCAGCTAATATGTCTATTCTTATGAGTCATTTACTTCTTTAATTACCTTTTGCAGGCAAGGCACCATGGTATATTAATGTGAATGATTTTTACTGCCAGTTTATCATACAATGCCCCAGAAGTTGAAAGGCGTAATTGACTTGGAAGAACAGCTCATGAAGGAAACAATATTTAGTTGACAGTTTTCCTTGTACTCTCTGTTGACGTTTATGAGTTTACACTATGCTAAAGGAGTAATAAACACAATTTTCTTTCAATAACAGGAAAGGCTAGCTTCTCAAATACATCTGTGGAAAATGCATTTGTTCATTTCTTGAATAATATGAAAATAACACATTTCCAGTGATAAGACCTCTCAGACTGCCAATTGAATTAAACCTCTGAAGGTACATTTATAACCTGTCTTGGAGCATTAGGAGATATTAGGGTTCATGTGATTGAATCAGTTTAATGAATATTTAAATTATAGACAGATTTGGATAAATCATATTTAAAGCTGGGTGTTAGAACGAGACTATTTGGCCTCATCCTCCCGATTTCCAGAGGGAAGGAAAGCGGGAAGGGAGCCTGGGAACTGTCTGGAGGAAGATCTTCTTTCTCCCAAGGCGAGGGAAAGTCTGACAGTACGTTTTAGGGAAATAAAAAAAAAAAAGGGACCATCACTAAAACTCCTTTTAAGGTCTGGGCTTTGAACAGTTAAACTCAAGACTTGGGCGGGTCGCTGCTCTTCTGGCGTCTGGAATGGTGCCTGAGTTGACTTGGGCAGTTAGCAAGTGCCCTTGTTTTACCCATCACTTCCACAGTCCTCTGGGCAGGTCCTGGTTTGGCACATTGGTTTCGAGGGAGTTAAACTTTTCACAGTTTCCTGGATTGTTTGCAGTTCAGTCCTGTGCAGCATAATGAAAGTTTTCTAGCCATCTGTTGTTAAGCTGGCGGGGAGCAAGGCCAGTATATCCAAACAAAGTTCTGGCCTGCTGTAAACGGAACCTGTCGGTTTAGCATAGCTTTCCTGACCCCTCCAACGAAAGGGGCAGCCCTTGGTACCAGGCACTAACCGCATGGAGCTTTCAAAGGGGAGCTATTTTGGGGGTAGGGGGGTGAGGGCCTGTTTACGTTTTCCCTCCGTGCTCCTCTCACTGGCTTGGACTAGTTTATACTTAATCTTTAAACGGATAAATGGTTCCTTGTCCCCTCCTTTTTCAGAGAAGGAAGCATTACTTCTTAATAGGAGATTGTAACTTTTAAAACAAGGTATGAGTGTCTCTAAATGTGTGTCAGGCGGCTGTGATTTGAAAGGGTGTTCTGTAACCAGTTGTTTTTGTTTCATCATTTTGTCTTTCAGCGTTTGGGGACAAATAGTCTGGGCAATGGAACCTCCTATATTTATTACTTAGCTTATGTAACTAAAGCATTTTCACAGCTTTAAAAGGACTCCCCCGCCACCCTTTCTTCCCCCTTTTTTATTTCATTATCAGAAGTTGATACACAGCATATAGAGAGCAGCCATTAGACAGTGCCTTCCAGCCGTGTGGGGCGCTCCTACTTCTGTGTTCTTATTTACAAGGTATATCTGTTGCTTTTAATTGCCCAGCTTAACCTTAAAATCAGTTCTTTGTTTTGTGATATTCTGTAAAACGTGTTTAATTCTTAGTTCCTGTTTCACAGTGTGTCCTTGGCTCTGTATGAAACATTCCTGTATGTATGTCCGTATCTCAACACCTGTCTAAGCCTACCCCTAACCTTTGTGGGTTTCCTTTTGTTAATGACACCTTGTAGGCGCTGTTGTATTTTTATCTTGGTCTTGCTGCAGTATATTTCCCGTCCAGCATTGGTTACATTTGTGCCCTGTTAAGAGAGGGCTCTGGGGAGCCATTGTCAGACCTCTGTATCCATCTCAATTCATTAAAATATCCAGGGAGAATGGCTACTGTCATTGAATAACTATGTCAGCCACTCCCCTGGCTGCCTTAGTCCCTCTAGATGAGAAGCAGACCACAGTCCCGCACGGTTACGAAGAAAAAAGGCACCAAAAGGACGCATATTTGTCTAAAGCACCAACATGAGAGGGTTTGGATTCAACTTTAACTGCAATCCAGGAATGTACAAGGGTCAGGATTTCATAAATGGGGGTGGGGGTGGAGGGGGGAGCAGAGAAAGGAAAGGAATAAACCAGGAGATCCAAGTCTTCTCCTTTAAGGGACAAGGAGTTTTGCGGTAGTGGAAAATATTCAATTTAAAATTTAAATGAAGGCACTTACTTGGAAATACCATACAGTCCTAATCTGTTTGTAAGGTGACTGACATATAAAGTGCTTTTTTGTTTTAAGGTAAAAAAAAAAAAAAAATGTATTCGGGGTAGAGTTTCGGGTATAAATGTCAGGTGCAACGTAACTCACTCCAAGAGTCAAGCAAGTAACCTTGGCATTTAGGACACTGCCTTTTAGAACATGAAATTGTTTTTTGTTGTGTGTCTTTTTTTTTTTTTAAAGGAGGACTACATGAAGAGGTCACCTATTAGCTGTGTTTTTGCTGTCTGAAACTCAGCCCTTCTGTCTATTAAAATCAAACTACTGTGTAAACATTCCAGTGTTGTTCTTGGTCTCTACAATGGCCACAAGGATCAGGTTTCACCTGCCTGCACATCTTCAAGCAATTAGAGCAATTAGCGTGAAGCCATTTCACATTCAAGGATTCAAGGTCTGTGGTGACATTCAAGTCCAGGAGAAGTCTGAAAGGGAGAGAGAGGAAGCGGCCCAGAGCACAGCTACTCTTCCATGGCCCTAAGCAGACAATTTCTCTTTTAAAAATGGTAGCTCTTTAACGATATTATTATGAGGTTTTTAAATGACAGATCAAAAGTTGTTTATATAAAAAAAAAACCCAACAGTCATTTAATTATACTAATGAAGGTCTTTATACATGGCAGATTGTTAAAAAAGACTTTTAATGGCTGTGAGACACGGAGTGTTCCTCCTCCGTGTCTCACCATGGGAGTGACAGCATTCTTTGCAGAGGAAGAATGTATTTTATAATATATAAAGGAATTTGCATTCCGCTTTACATGGTAAACCTCCCTGTTTTGGGTAAATGGAACCATTACAGCAACGTCGAATATTTAGTTGGCAGACTTTGGGAGTAAGTATTGAAAGCAACTTTTTATTTATTTTTTTAGCTTGGAGAAGAGTAGTGGCAACTTTCATATATCGAACTAGTACAGTTTAAAGACAGATGATCAGCTGAGCACATCAGACAGCTATGTAAGTGTGACCGAAGATGCCTTTTACAAAATCGGCTCAGAATCCGGGAGGGGTTGTGTTGTGTTTGTTTGTTTTGTTTGTTTTTCACATGTGTAACTTAGTTACCCAGGAATCTTGTTTGCATGAGGCAAACCCTAAACTGATTACAGCTTTTCAGACTGGTGAGTAGATTTTTAAATCCACATTGCACTCTTGGGTTATTATGCAGAAACGGGGGGGAGGGGCTGATTTTCAGAATCCAAGGGTGCTGCAGAAATGACCTGGCTCTGTGCTCCCAGGAGGTGTTTGCAGTCAGGAGTAACTGCAGGCTAAATTAGAACGTGGAATTCTCTTGCCCTTTAATCTGATGCTGCCTGTTTACATTCAGTGTTTATTAACCAACAGCTCTAAGTACAGAATTGTTGCGAGAATTACTTTTTCATTAGACACACTGACTTAATTAGAATAAGTGGCTTATTTTTAAAAGAAATAATTGTGTGCCTCTAAGAAAGTTCTTGCAATAATTCCTTTATGAAATTGCCTTAGTTGACTTCAAAGTGAGTAGGTACTGAGCAGTTTTCTGTCCATCGCCCTGAACTCATCATCTATCTGTGTGACTGAGGCTGGAGCATTTGTGTTCAATTACTCATTAGCCATTTTTAGGGAACTGGACTGCTCAGAAGTCTCTAGCCCCATCTCGAACCACTTAGAGCTCTTCTGTTGAGGACTGGTTTTCCTGCCACCCACTTGCATGGCACCCAGGCTGTATGCCTTTTGAAACTCCATGACAGAGCAGATGCAGGGGCTGCTAATAAAATGTAGCATGCTGGACACTGAGACAGGTGAAGGTCTGTCTTTTTCCCTTGCCCCTTAGAAATGGATTGCTAGGAAGTCATTTGCAGCGTTTATGACTAGACTGGCTGAGTTAGACAGGAACATTTGAATTGGATTCTCCACCCCCTCGGAAAGTGGAGAGGCAGGCATCTAAAAGCTGCAGGGCTCAGAAGGGAGGTTAGGCAGTAAACCAGATCTTTCCCTTTTTTTTTTTTCCTCCTAGCCTCGTCCTCTGTTTCTCTGATCTGCCTTTTGAACTGTTTTTGTGGCTGATCAGTTCCACCTAATATGTCTCTTGATTTCTGCTATTGTAATACTCAGGCGACATGCTGTTCTCTTGGTTTTTATAAGCTTTAGATGCTTCTGCCTGTCATATTCTGGCGGTTTATCTTCAGCGTCTGGATTTGCTTTCAGACTTGAATGTCTATCAAGCTGCCGTTGCTTTGAATGTGAGATCAAAAGAAGATGAATTCCAGTAAAAAATTTCCTTCTATGAAGAAAAGATTGGGGCCTATGTAAACATCCTACTGACAGTTCCCAATGAGTTATTTTAGCACCTGGATGACAGACAGTCCAGCATTCCATGCTCGATAACAAATCAGTTGCTTCCATGGCAGAAGAACAGTGCCACAGCAGCAATGCATTTTCAGAAGGAATCCTTTTTCTTCCTCCTCCACCTCCCCCTTTATCTTTTCTTTTCTTTTCTCTCTGTTTTTTTTTTTTTTTTTTGAATTTGGCTGTTCAACTCTTCATCCTATTTTTCAAGCTGACTTCTCTGCCTTCAGCAGTTCACTTTTCTTTACAGTATCTGTCAAGTTCACTCAGGCGACGGAAGACAGGACTTTGATAATTAGTTTGGGGTGGCTTCAGGAGTGTTCAGGTAGGCAAGCTAGGCATCTCAAGCTAAACAGGTAGTTTGGTTGATGACAGAGAAAAGGAAAAGCAGCAAAAGCAAGCTCAGGGGCATATCCCTGGAATGCAGGCGATGTGTTCTTTAAAAATACATGTGACAGGGGCTTCCCTGGTGGCGCAGCGGTTGGGAGTCCACCTGCCGATGCAGGGGACACGGGTTCGCGCCCCGGTCCGGGAGGATCCCACGTGCCGCGGAGCGGCCGGGCCCGTGAGCCACGGCCGCTGAGCCTGCGCGTCCGGAGCCTGTGCTCCGCAACGGGAGAGGCCACCACAGCGAGAGGCCCGCGTACCGCAAAAAAAAAAAAAAAAAAAATACACGTGACAAAATCCTCTAAAGTCTGCAGAATCGGAATTTTCTTTTCTTTCTTCCTTTTTAAAAAAAAAAAAAAAAAAAAAAAAAAAATCTTGCCTATGTTAATGTCACCACAAAAATATCTCAAGAGCAGGCTGCCCAAAACCCTGTCGGTATGTATTTGTCTGCGAGAATGAGCTGTGTTTGGCTAGGGCTTGGTCTAGCCCCAGCACACTTCTGATGCTGTGTCCTTGCTTGCAGACCTGGTATGATTTAGATACAGTGTAGCCTGAATAGGTTTCTTTAAGTGCTAAATGCAACTTTGAAAATTACCTCCAAGCTCCAACTGATCGTTCAACTTTGAAAGTGAAGAATTACTTGAGGAATTCTTGCGGTTTCTTTGTCATTTAGTGAGAACCCAGGCAGCTACCGTGGAGGCAAGCGTCCCGTAAGTTGCCTGCAAAGGGCAAATGTTCCCGTGTGTTTTCTCCTCGAGTGTGCTTCAGTCGCACAGGACTTCCTGTTTATTCAAACATCTTTTTTACCATTCCGCAACCCCGCTTCACAGAAACAGCCAGAACCCATCTACAGCAAGAAGACGGAAATCCAAGGGCAGACAGTGCGAGCTTTCTCGATCAAACTCTTCATTTTCTCTGTAAGTGTCCAGAGGAAAAAAAAAAACAAAAAACAAAAAACATTTTCGCTGGGTTAAACTTTTAAGACTAAGGATCTGCTCCTGCACAGACATTCTCTGAAGGGCAAAATAAGATGATCCAACTTACTTACTGTTCTTTCGGCCCCCCCACCCCCCCTCCTCTCAGAGCTTTGAGAGGACCGGTTCGTTCTAACTCCTTGTTACTTCACTCTTGCTTTCAAACGTGTCTCCGGATGGTCTCAGCTAAGTCAGCAGCCGTGTGTCGTCAGGACCGGTTTAGGAGCTTGAACGGAGGTTAGAACCTCGCTCTGCTTATTTGTGAGATTGTTTTGTGTCGCCTTCTTTTCTTTCCTGTCATCACCAGGAGTGGAGAGGGTGCAGGGTTGGTGGCTTGGTAATTCTGCATCTGCAGGATTGTCCTCCATGTATGCTTCGTGACCCCGTCATCGTTTGTGAATCGGTCTTGATAATATTTGTACCAATTTCATGCCAATAAAAGTCAGACTGCTGAAACAAGCACGGTCATTATCTCATTGGTATTACTATTGTTGAAACGGAGTGGGCTGCAAAAAAAAAGAAAGAGAAAGCCCGCCTCACTTTCCGAGATGGTTGTTAACTTTGATGTTGGAAGGGTCTTTTCAAAATGCTCATTGTGGATAATTAGGATGGCAGGGAAAGCCCTCGAACCTGGGCTGCTTGCTTCTCTCTATGCCGAAGAGCGATGTGGTTGCTCCTTGGGTCCTTTCTCTTGAAATGACTTTTTCAACACATGGTTTGACTTTTTTTTTTTTAAAGGGTTCCACCTTTTCCTGTCTGCTGTGGACGCCCCTCTGGCTCCCCTCCCCTCTCCCCACACCCCTCCCCCAACCCTGACCCAACCAGCTTCAGTATAATTGGTAAGCCAGGTGCTAATTTTTTTTTTTTTTTTTTTTGCACCGCTCGGCATGTGGGATCTCAGTTCCCGGACCAGGGATCCAACCCGCGCCCCCTGCATTGGAAGGGTGCAGTCTTAACCACTGGACTGCCAAGGAAGTCGCCACGGGTGCTAATTTTAAGATGAGACCACTGTGTACTGGTCAGGGAATAGATAGGAGGTAGAAAATGAGCTCTTTTGATCTGAAGGGAGTTGTTATTACTCTAAACCTTGTTTGGTAGTCCCCAGACTAAATATACTTCAATTTTAGCCTCTAACTCAGCCATCTATTAGAATAGAGAAAGAAACAGGCTCTGTCATTGTCCCCCACCTGTCATGGAAGAAGCCTTTCAATAAGTAAAATAGGTAAGTGTATATATATGTGTATCGCTCTTGCTAGGCTTGCTTTTTTCGGATTCAGAAGTTGTTCTACTTTGCAAGAAAAAAAAATTATGTTTGCGACTGCCTTAAGGACAATTTGTATAACAGTAGGAGTAATTGCAGGGAAAATGGAAAGAGTGACTGGAGGTATTTACTCAGATGTTAGTGTAGGTGTGGAGGCCAAAAACTCAGTGTGGGAACAGTGGGCCGCTTTTCTTGGTATCGCAGTCTATTTGATGACCATCAAATTTCCCAGCTCGCTGGTTTTGTTTTTTCTGGATGGCATGTTTGATTATTTATCAGAAGGGGAAGGGAGTAGCTGAAGCAAATAAACATGTGACCAAGTTCTGTTTTGTTTTCCACTCAGAAAGCCATGCCCTTTAACAGACATACAGAAAAGAGTAAATGCATTGTTTTATGATAAAAGGAAATTTCATGTGTCATTTTCTTTTTAAAGGCAACCAAGTTAACCCTTAAGACTCAGGAGCCTCTTGGCCTTCTGAGAATTCGCCAGGCTTTTACTGAGAATTCATCTATTGCGGTGGATTGTTTTATGGCCCAGGATTTCCAAGGTTTAGTTGGTCAGTAGTTTGGCTTTTCTAGATGTGTTCCTTAGTTATGCCCGCCTCAGTAGCTCTACTTTTATGTTGTTTGTGAGAGAGAGAGAGAGAGAGAGAGAGAGAGAGAGAGAGAGTGTGTGTGTGTGTGTGTGTGTGTGTGTGTTTTAGACAGTGATGCCATTGGATAAATCTGTAGCTCTTACGGTTTTGTTAAAGGCTATGTTTTGTTAAAGGCTGTATTCTGACTTTACATCGAAACATAAAGAGCTCAGTTAAAGGGAAATATACCAGAGTTTCTGTGACCAGTGAGCAGCATAATTTATTAGTGTCCAACTGTTGCTCCTTTCTTAGAACGTGTCAGGCAGGTGGTGTCCTGCAAAGAGACGACTTGTAGGTCTCCGAGACACCCTCACAAACGTCTTCACGTCTTTATTCTTATGTCGTGTACGTAATGACCTGCAGCGCTGTTGGTTATCTCAGGTCAAGTCCTCCAGAGACCTAGGGAAAGGCTGAAATCTACATAAAACGTAGATTTTTAAACAAGCAAACTAATATTTAATTTTTTTGCTTTCATTCCCTAGCGGGGTTTGCACCAGTGCGTGGAGATTCTTTATACATAGCCAAGCACCGACCCATGTGTACATGCTCTCACGGGCACATTCCTTAATAACTACAGCACGATTTTGGTCAGGGGCTGCCTCATGTATACACACCCTGAACAAATGATGGGCATGATCCTAGCACAGTGCCTGGCCTGGTCACATCAAGCCCTATAAATCACAGCTGAAAATCTGTTTCATTGCCTATACTGTCTTGGAATGTGGATAGGAAATATGCACACAGAGGGATTCCCTCTCCATTGACTATATAAGGGAACAATGCAGCCGACGCTCAAACACAGCGCAGCCTCCATCAGGATTTCCCCGCACGTGTGTCCCTGGGAGGTGGCTTCGTCCTGGGGAGGACAACCATAGAAGCAGTAGCCTTTCCGCCGCCTCTTTTTGTCATCTTGGGTGGCTCTCCAAAAGGCACTTGGGTTGGATCGTCACACATTGTACCTATACACAGCCCTTTGTGCAAATCAAAGTGCCTGACTAATGCTAACTCGTTAATACTTGGAACATGCTTGGGACATAGGTAGGCTGTGAAGATGATCCCGCTTTTGAGGTGGGAAAACGTCCTGGTGTTAAAATCGTTTATAATTTCCGGGTGTGTCTGTATTTCATGGTCAGGCACGAGCTGGAAGGGGTATGATCTAGATGCCACGAGAAGCGTTTTTCCTGTGACATACTCAGCCCTGACCACAGGCAGTCTCATGAGAAAGTATTTTACCATGAAGAAACGGGACTGGAAAATGCATCTAGTGCGTGGAGTTGATGGAGATGGAAGGGAGGAGCCGATGAAGAGATGACGCTTACTTTTAATCTCTTCGGCGTCAAAGTTAGGAGATTTTTTTTTTTTTCTTTTTAAGATACAGCCTGGGCTAAAATTTTGATTTTTGTTTTGTTTCACTTTAACTCAATATGATGTTGGCAGTTTAACCTCCACAAAAATCAAGTTAGTTGGTTCTTTGCGGAGACCCTGCTCATTGGCAGTGCAAAGTGAGAAGTTACTCGCGGTTGTGGGCTTTGGGGCAAAAGAATCGAATCATTCTGTCAACCCTCAGTGTTACCATGTGATTCTTGAATTCTTGTGTGTCTTGCGCTCCTTCCTATGGTTACTCCTCACAGAGTAAAAATTAGTCACATGCCATTTGCAGTTTTAAGTCTTATGTTAAAACCTTTTCCAGAAGTCTCTAGAATAGGGTGCGGGTAGAATTTAGGTTATTTGGTTCCCAGCACTGTTTGTTGGTTGGAAGCAGAACACAGAAATTAGGTTTGAAAAGTCTCTGTTCAAAATGGGTTTCTAATTTCAAAAAGGGATTTTCAAAAGCGTGTAATTAATGATTCCAGTTTTGCTTCAGAAAAGTCGTTTATGTAAGCATGCCCGCAAACGTTGTCAGGGTGTCATGTGCAGATGAGGATATTACACTTGACTTTTTATTTTTCTAATTCACTTCTGTGTTTTTTTCCTATCTTATAAAATGAGTAATCATTTTTTAAGTGCTTTTTGAAAATTGAAGTATAGTTGATTTACAATGTTGTGTTCGTTTCAGGTGTACAGCACAATCCTTTTTCAAATTCATCTCCATTATAGGTTAGATTTTTTTTTTTTTTTTTTTTTTTTTTTTGCGGTGCACGGGCCTCTCACCGTCGTGGCCTCTCCCGTTGCGGGGCACAGGCTCCGGACACTTCTTAGAACGTGTCAGGCAGGTGGTGTCCTGCAAAGAGACGACTTGTAGGTCTCCGAGACACCCTCACAAACGTCTTCACGTCTTTATTCTTATGTCGTGTACGTAATGACCTGCAGCGCTGTTGGTTATCTCAGGTCAAGTCCTCCAGAGACCTAGGGAAAGGCTGAAATCTACATAAAACGTAGATTTTTAAACAAGCAAACTAATATTTAATTTTTTTGCTTTCATTCCCTAGCGGGGTTTGCACCAGTGCGTGGAGATTCTTTATACATAGCCAAGCACCGACCCATGTGTACATGCTCTCACGGGCACATTCCTTAATAACTACAGCACGATTTTGGTCAGGGGCTGCCTCATGTATACACACCCTGAACAAATGATGGGCATGATCCTAGCACAGTGCCTGGCCTGGTCACATCAAGCCCTATAAATCACAGCTGAAAATCTGTTTCATTGCCTATACTGTCTTGGAATGTGGATAGGAAATATGCACACAGAGGGATTCCCTCTCCATTGACTATATAAGGGAACAATGCAGCCGACGCTCAAACACAGCGCAGCCTCCATCAGGATTTCCCCGCACGTGTGTCCCTGGGAGGTGGCTTCGTCCTGGGGAGGACAACCATAGAAGCAGTAGCCTTTCCGCCGCCTCTTTTTGTCATCTTGGGTGGCTCTCCAAAAGGCACTTGGGTTGGATCGTCACACATTGTACCTATACACAGCCCTTTGTGCAAATCAAAGTGCCTGACTAATGCTAACTCGTTAATACTTGGAACATGCTTGGGACATAGGTAGGCTGTGAAGATGATCCCGCTTTTGAGGTGGGAAAACGTCCTGGTGTTAAAATCGTTTATAATTTCCGGGTGTGTCTGTATTTCATGGTCAGGCACGAGCTGGAAGGGGTATGATCTAGATGCCACGAGAAGCGTTTTTCCTGTGACATACTCAGCCCTGACCACAGGCAGTCTCATGAGAAAGTATTTTACCATGAAGAAACGGGACTGGAAAATGCATCTAGTGCGTGGAGTTGATGGAGATGGAAGGGAGGAGCCGATGAAGAGATGACGCTTACTTTTAATCTCTTCGGCGTCAAAGTTAGGAGATTTTTTTTTTTTTCTTTTTAAGATACAGCCTGGGCTAAAATTTTGATTTTTGTTTTGTTTCACTTTAACTCAATATGATGTTGGCAGTTTAACCTCCACAAAAATCAAGTTAGTTGGTTCTTTGCGGAGACCCTGCTCATTGGCAGTGCAAAGTGAGAAGTTACTCGCGGTTGTGGGCTTTGGGGCAAAAGAATCGAAACATTCTGTCAACCCTCAGTGTTACCATGTGATTCTTGAATTCTTGTGTGTCTTGCGCTCCTTCCTATGGTTACTCCTCACAGAGTAAAAATTAGTCACATGCCATTTGCAGTTTTAAGTCTTATGTTAAAACCTTTTCCAGAAGTCTCTAGAATAGGGTGCGGGTAGAATTTAGGTTATTTGGTTCCCAGCACTGTTTGTTGGTTGGAAGCAGAACACAGAAATTAGGTTTGAAAAGTCTCTGTTCAAAATGGGTTTCTAATTTCAAAAAGGGATTTTCAAAAGCGTGTAATTAATGATTCCAGTTTTGCTTCAGAAAAGTCGTTTATGTAAGCATGCCCGCAAACGTTGTCAGGGTGTCATGTGCAGATGAGGATATTACACTTGACTTTTTATTTTTCTAATTCACTTCTGTGTTTTTTTCCTATCTTATAAAATGAGTAATCATTTTTTAAGTGCTTTTTGAAAATTGAAGTATAGTTGATTTACAATGTTGTGTTCGTTTCAGGTGTACAGCACAATCCTTTTTCAAATTCATCTCCATTATAGGTTAGATTTTTTTTTTTTTTTTTTTTTTTTTTTTGCGGTGCACGGGCCTCTCACTGTCGTGGCCTCTCCCGTTGCGGAGCACAGGCTCCGGACACGCAGGCCCAGTGGCCACGGCCCACGGTCCCAGCCGCTCCGCGGCACGTGGGATCTTCCCGGACCGGGGCACGAACCCGTGTCCCCTGCATCGGCAGGCGGACTCCCAACCACTGCGCAGGCAGGGAAGCCCTCCATTATAGGTTATTTCGAGATATTGACTACAGGTCCCTGTGCTATACAGTAGGTCCTTGTTGTTTATCTATTTTATGTATAGTAGTGTGTATGTGTTAATCCCAAACTCTGGATTTATCCCTCCCACCACTTCCCCTTTGGTAACCATAAGTTTGCTTTCTATGTCTGTAAGTCTGTTTCTGTTTTGTAAATAAGTTAATTGGTATCATTTTTTAAAATTCCACATATAAGTGATATCATATGATATTTATCTTTATCTGACTTATTTCAGAAGCACTTATTCATTGTGAGGCCCTAGGCTATGCACATTGTATGTATTAATTATGATATAGGGACTGTTATTTTGTCCCATTCTTACTGATGAAGAAATGGAGGCAAGGAGAGGTTAAGTAACTTGTCCAAGGTCACACAGTTCTCAAGTGGTGGAGCTGGGGTTCAAATCCAGGCAGAATGACTGGTGGGCACTTCACCACCATGTATGCTGCTTCTGTAGAAATGCATTAATGTTTTATGAAGTAAGCCTCTCTTTCTTTGGAAATGTTATGCTTCTCCTAAGGTCAGTAATTCCCCCAAATTCCCAGGGAATCAAAAAAGTTCGCTGCCTGGGCTTCCCTGGTGGCGCAGTGGTTGAGAGTCCGCCTGCCGATGCAGGGGACGTGGGTTCGTGCCCCGGTCTGGGAAGATCCCACGTGCCGCGGAGCGGCTGGGCCCGTGAGCCGTGGCCGCTGAGCCTGCGCGTCCGGAGCCTGTGCTCCGCAACGGGAGAGGCCCCAGCAGTGAGAGGCCCGCGTACCGCAAAAAAAAAAACCTGTGCTCCGCAACGGGAGAGGCCACAGCAGTGAGAGGCCTGCGTACCGCAAAAACAAAAAAAAAAAGTACGTACAAAGGTCCTGAGACGGGAAAGAAGTTAAAAAAATCAAGATGTAGTGAATGGAGCCCGAAGTGGCTGGAGTGGAGAGCAGGGAAGTTGGGGGAACAACTTGTTAAGGATAAGGATTAGGCTTGTTTTTAGCGAGAAGATCTTTCTTTCTCTTCCTTGATTCTTCTTTATTTTCTGATCTGTGTTTGAAGAGGCAGTTGGTAGACACAGCGTCCTTGGGCCTCTTTCTCTCCTATGTGTCTGGCTGGCTCTGCTAAAGCTACAAGCTTTTACAGCCTTTCTCAGGTATTTCTCAGGGTTATTTATTCAGCCAGTAACCTTGAGCGACCAGGTTACATCTTGTGTGGACAAAGAGCAGGCTTGGGCTTCCCTGGTGGCGCAGTGGTTGAGAATCCGCCTGCCGATGCAGGGGACACGGGTTCGTGCCCCGGTCCGGGAGGATCCCACATGCCGCGGAGCGGCCGGGCCCGTGAGCCGCGGCCGCTGAGCCTGCGCGTCCGGAGCCTGTGCTCCGCGACGGGGGAGGCCACGACAGTGAGAGGCCCGCGTACCGCAAAATAAATAAATAAATAAGTAGAAAGTTCACTGCCAAGTATCTTTGAGTGTGGCTTGGATTTACTGAATATATTCTTCTAGACATTTCTAAATTCTTCTTTAAAGATCTGTCATGTCTAGCAAGTAGCTCTAGTCCCATGTGAATGCAGGAGTTCCAAATCCATGGATTTGCGGGTTAGTGGCCATTTTGGGTTGTGTCATTCTTGAAGTACGAGGGCAGGGATTCTAAGCCAGCCTGTGTGCCCTTTGGCATATTCGGTAAACTTTCTGTTTATGTAAAACAATTTAGAACCAAGCCAGGTACGCGGTTGGCATTCCGCAAGTGTTGGCCATCATTTCTTCTTCATGACCTGGCAGCTGTATCATCAGGCTTTTGCCCTTTGGCTTCCAGCCAGCCATTCCCTCTGTATTATTCTACGAGTCAAGGCAAGGCATGGGTTGGGGTCCGGCGGGGGCCAGAAGGAGCCATGTTTGCTCAAGTGCCGTTGCCAGCGGCAGGGCACAGGCCTCTCGGTTGCAAGGCGTCTGCGTGGCCATGGGTAACTCGCATCAGCCCTCTTGTCCTCAGTTCGCTTTTCACACGATGAATATCGTCGGCCTTAGATTCCTCTGGGCTCAGTAGAGGATGCTGTGGTTTTCTCAGTGTCTCTCTAAAGAGGATAGCCAGTGGTTTGAGATCACTGGGGAAGAGGAATCTTTGTTCCCCACAAAATATATCTTCTTATGTATGGGGCAGTGCATTTAGTACTAGTTTCCACTAAATAAGTAGTTGTCGTGTACAGGTACTGTGCTAAGGATTATGCATATCTCACATAATCTTTAGCATTTAACCTTTCTGTTCCTGTGTTTCCATATATGTTAGCTGGGTATAATGATGCCTCAAACGATTGTGAAAATTAGATGAGATCGTGTGTCTATACTGTTTAGTACTTGTCAGGCAATAAACACTCACAGAATTGCAACTTCTGTTATTATCTTCCTCATCCCCAGTGGCCAGGAACCAGAACAGTTTTAAGAATACACTTAGGGGCTTCCCTGGTGGCGCAGCGGTTGAGGGTCCGCCTGCCGATGCAGGGGACGCGGGTTCGTGCCCCGGTCCGGGAGGATCCCTCATGCCGCGGAGCGGCTGGGCCCGTGAGCCATGGCCGCTGAGCCTGCGCGTCCGGAGCCTGCGCTCCGCAGCGAGAGAGACCACGACAGTGAGAGGCCCGCGTACCGCAAAAATAAAGAAATAAATAAAGAATACATTTAATTGAAAATGCAAATCAAAGCCACGGTGAGATGTCACTTCACACCTATTAAAATGGCCCTTATCAAAATGACAAGAAATAACAAGTGTTGGTGTGGATATGGAGAACAGGGAACCCTTGTGCACTGTTGGTGGGAATGTAAATTGGTGCAGCCACTATGGAAAACAGTATGAAAGTTCCTCAGAAAATTAAAAATAGGACTGTCATACGATCCAACACTTCCACTTCGGGGTGTATATCCAAAGGAAATGAAATCACTCTCTGGAAAAGATATCTGCACCCCCATGTTCATTGCAGCATTATGTACAGTAGCCAAGGTATGGAAAAAACCCAAAGTGTCCATCGATGGATGAATGAGTAAAGAAAATGTGATGTACATACACACACACACACACACACGCACACACACACACACACACAGGAATATTATTAACCCATAAAAAGAAGGAAATCCTGCCATTTTTAGCAACATGGGTAGACCTTAAGAACATTCTGCTAAGTAAAATAAGTCAGACAGAGAGAGACATATACCGTATAATCTCCCTTGTATGTGGAATCTAACATGATCAAACTCATTAAAAACAAAGAACAGATTGGTGGTTGCCAGAGGTGGGGAATTGGGTGAAGTTTGTCAGAAGCTACAGAGATAAGTAAGTTTTGGGGATGTCATGTACAGCATGGTGACTTAAGTTAATAACACTGTATTGTGTATTTGAAAGTTGCTAAGAGAGTAGATCTTAAAAGTTCTCGTCACAAGAAAAAAAATGAAACTACGTGAGGTGATGGATGTTAGCTAAACTTGTTGTGGTAATCATTTATATATACATGTAATCATATATATATGTAATCGTTTGTATATATCTATATAATCATGCTGCACACTTAGAACTATTAAAGTGTTACATGTTAATTACATCTCAATAAAAGTGAGGGGGGAAAAGCATTCAGAGCAAAAAAATTTCATACAGTTACTTAACACCACCCCCCCCACCGCTCAAACAAGAAGCAAGCAACTATAGTAGAATGTGAGAATCTACAGTGGATTGAAGAAACAGGGGCCAGAAATCCTGCTGGACCTGAAAGCCATGTCTGGTGGGTGGAAAGAGACAGGTCGAACTTAGACAAAGGTGGAGCAGAGACGCAGGTGTCCCGGTGTGTGAACTGTGGCTGGACTTCAGTTAAACTGTGAGGAGAAATCTGTGCTCTCTCAGCTCAGCCTCTCCACTGTTTGCTTGACGAAACGGTCTTCTTGCAAAGGTCCAACCTTGGCTCAGTTGAACCACTGAACAGGGGACTTGTCCCTACTGGGACTTGAAGAAAGGATCAAAATCAGGGTATGATGGTGACAGCATCAGTATCCCCAGAGAAGATGGATGAATCTGGATAGATAATTATGAGGGAGATTCAGGGATAGCTGGGCTTGTTCATTTCTTCCTGTCTGCCTGCTTGGGGATTGCCATCACAACAATAGAAACACAGGATGTTACAGGGATTCACAAGCAGCACTGGTCCCTTGGGCCCCAAGGGAAGGACTCTGCTGCTTGAAGGAACTGGATTGAGTCTTTAGGAAGAGGTAGAATTTATTAACTTTTAAAGATATCGTTTACTTTTTATTTTTTAACTTTATTGAGGTAGGTTTTCATAAAGAAATGGTTTCTTTATTAAGGTGTACAACTTGATGTTTTCATGTATGTGTACATTGTGAAAAGATCACCACAGTCAAACTCAATAACTTATCCATCACTTCTACATAGTGACCCTTTTGTGTGTATGGTGAGAAGATTGAAGCTGTATCCTCTTAGAAAATTTCTAGCGTACAATACAGTATCATTAAGTGTAATCACCATGTTGTACATTAGATCCCCAGAGCATATTCATCTCACACAGCAGAGGGTTTGTGCCCTTTGACCAATATCTCCCCGTTTCCTGTCCCCCCAGACCCTGGCAACCACCATTCTACTCTCTGCTTCTTTGAATTCAACTTTTTTAGATTCCGTGTGTGTAAGTCAGGTCATGCAGTATTTGTCTGGGAAGGGTAGTGTTTAAATGGAGAAGATACTTGGATGCCATGTAAATGTGGGCAGAGAACACGAAGAAGGGAATTACAGATGTGACTGTGACTCCAAGAGTCCTGGGAATAGGAAGATCTGGTTGGAAAAAAAAAGCAAGTCTTTAGTGTGGGGGAAGAGGACAGATGAATTAGGAAGTGTGGTACCGTGACGAGGCCCTTCCCTTCATCCTGAAGGCATCGGCACGCACGTTCATTCATGCATTTTTGGCTCTGTAGGACTGCGTGTCCCTTTGCCAGAACTACCCTTGGCCATATTTGGTCTAATCACTGACCTTGGTAGAATGTGAGTATCACGTTTTCAGGAGACAACGTTTGTTTTTGTATTTCTGTCCTAACCACTCACTAGACTTGTGACCTTGGGCAAGTCACCACACCTCACCATCTTAGTTTTTCCACTTTAAATGGATAATCATAAACCCTTCCCCTGCTTCCCTTAGAAATGTTTGGGAACGAAGAATAAAATAAAAAGTAGAAAGCAACTAACTGGCATAGCGCCTGGCACATAGTAAGCAATTCAATACGTTGTTTTTATCTTAGTGTTCTAAATGCGGGGAGTTATGACCGTCCACTTGCCCCTGTGTTTCTAGGTGTGCCTCATTTCTTAAGTTCTTATACAGGTATATTCTTCGCTGTTTGCAATAACTGCTTTGCGAAGTGTAGATGATTGGAAAGTATTTGGATTTTTTTTCTGTCTAGGCTAACTTTGGCCCAGAGTGAGTAGTTCCAAACTTTAAGATTATTAGTCATATTTGGGTCTTTCCCCTCTTCTCTTTTCTATTTCTTTCTTTTGTCTTTTATCTCAGCTGGACTTGGTTCTCACTCTTGCTTCTTTGCCCAAAATTCAGCTAAGGAAAGGAAGGTAATTTGTGAAGCGAAGCCTTCTAAGGGTTTATTTCCTCTTAGGGCATCTCGAGTATGTGTGGCTTATATTACAAGAAGAAAAGTGGATACAGCATCATTTGCTTGAGCAGAAACTTAAGTACAGTGTTACGAGTAGAATCATAGAAAATTCTTCTTTATTTTGAGCATGATTCCAGCCAGATTCTTTGGCAGCTTTCAAAGCCTCACTGCAAGGTAGGAAAAGATAAGAGTCTGGATTATTCATAATGAGAGTTACCGGGCTGCACCCTCATAAAAGGCAACTGCAGAAAACAGCAGGTTAATACAGTGAGTTAACAGATCCTTTGGATTCATTTAGTCTCGCATTTGACCCCCCACCCCCCACCGCCTGTTTTCTGCTTTGGGAACTTGGAGAAGGACTGGGCCAGTTAATTCATTCACTTTTGGATACAGTCTGGTCCTTCCTTAACAAGGGGAAATGGGTTGGATGCAGCATCCTGCTTAACATTTTAGATACTGTCTAATAAAGTTGACTTCTGTTTTACTTCATTGCAGTGCTGATCTTGCCTCCAGTCATGGTACCCCAGGCTGTGGTCTTGTCAACTCTCATGAGCTAGACAGGCTCAGGCCTGGGCAGTGCTTGAATGGAATCTTTCCAAACACAACTCAGGTACCGGAGACTCGGTGGTGGTGATTCAGCTTCTGGCACTGGCTCCCGCCAGGAGCAGCCAACCGGGTCCTCAACAAGGTGCTTGGCGGGGGGGCGGGCTATGTTAATAGGTGTTTGGAGTAGGAGCGTGATGGTGGGGCTTTTCTTTCCTCCTCTTATAAGAGACTTCAAACAGACTTTCTGCCTGTTTGTAGCCATTACACTTATTTCAGTTGATTTTGCAAGAGGATCACAGATACCCTTTAACTTTTGGCTTGTGAAATTTCCTAACTTTGACCTTCTTTGGCAGGAGGCATCTTCTAGGCGCCTTACAAATAAAAAAGGTTATTCATAACTGCAAGTGAATATAGGGTTTGCGGACCCTTTTTCTGCTTCCCAGGTTTCCTTTGGGGGTGGGGCTTATAGCAAAATGCCTCCTCCTGTCTACAGCCTTCTGGTATTTCTGTGTCCAAGTCTCCTGTAGTAGGTGCATGAGATAGTGTTTGAACCCTGCAGCACTAATGCCGGTGAATCATGGCATGGTGCAAGAACACGGTTGCATAACTCTGTTCTCCTTCATCCCAGCTCTTCTAAAAATAAAAAAGAAATTAAATGTTTAAAAAAGAAGAAGGAAATGGCATTTGCCATCTTTTCTCCTAAGAAAATATGCTCTGATGGATTGCCTACACAAACACACACACACACACACACACACACACACACACACACACACACACACTCTCACACACATACACTCCAACCTACCTGTGCTCATGTCTTTGCATTATTTGTTAGATTTTAAAGCAAAGAATATGTGACTATTAAATGTCATAGCAGTAAAAACCATCCTCTGTGTAGCTTAAGGAATATGAAATCTTGTCAGTAAAGATATGGGAAACGTGGCATTGGAAGTACATCTAGAGGATGGAGGTTCAAGCTGGTATGGGACAGTATAAAGAAATTGCAGTGGTCCCGGTTGGGGAGGGAACGCTGGGTGGTGGCCTCATCTTTCTCCACCCGCACAGGTGGAGGTGACACTGCTCGCAGCCCTGTCTTCTTCTTCAATTAGGACAGTGGTGACGGTAGGGAACTTTGACTTTTCCATTTCCTGTCCCTTTCGCTTTTAACTTGAACACGTAGTTTTGGAGAGTCGTAGGAGTGAGATGGTCTCTGCTCCAGTTTTTCACCACGTCTATCCAGCTGTTATCTCATAAAGTCACTTGCAGAGGCTGTGGAACATTTGGAGAAAGCCACGCCCTCTCTAAATATCGGCTGGAATGCCCTCAAAGTGTAGGACACTTTATAGAGCTGTCAGAACTCTTTTGAGGATGGGTGATGCTCCGTAGAACCTTTCTCTTCTGGGTCACTGATTCAAATCCACTGTCCCAAATGATCTAAGGCATTGCTGTCGGCCCCGCCTGCTTTTGGGGGGTGGAGTCAAGTGAATCAACTACCAATGAATGCTCAGAGTCTACACCCTTATTTGCAGTATCACAGATTAGACCAAATGGTGACTGGTGCAGAGACAATTAAAGGCTCTCTGATGATTTTTTGTTGGTTGTTGTTGCCCTCTGTGTATTAGAGTTCTGATAAAGTATGTTTTTGTTTGTTGTTTACTTATGTCACCAGTAACATGACTTGAGGGTCTGCTATAGTGCTATCTTTCATTGGGTATCTAATATTTACACAATCGTTAGAATTGGAATCTTTCCTTGGGCATCTAATATTTTCATAGTCATAATCACTGAAATCCCTCTGTGAGATTAGCTCACTTTTCCATTCTCCTGTGATAACCAAGTGCTCTAGTTGCAAATTATATACATATACACATATATATGTATGTGTGTGTGTGTATATATACATATATATATATATATATTTTTTTTTTTTTGCATTCTTGTTGGAGAACTCACCGCCTTGGAATGTTGTTGGTTCTGTGCAAATGCTTCTAGTTCTGTCAGCCACCATCATTTCTTTTCTTAAAGTAACCCACAAGCCTGCTTTTCATCCTGCCCTGGAATGCTTACCGTGTCCAAAGCAAGGGGGTGATGGAGTTTCCCTGCATACTTATTTCTGGGTCTTGCTCCAGAGCAATTGTCAGATTGGGTTCCGTGAGGAGTACTCGTGTTTAAATGGTAGCTAGCTGCTGGAGTTGAACCAAGATAGCAAATTAGCTTAGGGGGAGAAGGTGCTCTGGAGGGACTTGAGGTGTCTGTAGAGGTTGAGAAATAAGAGGAGAGAACATGTCTTCTTTCCTACTAAGCTTCTTTCCTACTAAGCGGCTTTTTATTGCTGGCTTTTCCTTCCACCCTCATCTACGCAGTGACTGTCGATTAGCCTGTGAAATTATCTGAGAAACAGGTTTGATCTTGCAGGGTACGGAGAGTCTAGGAAAAGAAACTAGAGGAAGGGTGGCTGACTCAGAGCAGCCTTTGAAGCTGGAAATGGGACAGCTTCTCGGGGCAGACAGGAAGTCACCAGCCCTTCTCCACTGGCCAATAGGGCACGTTGAAAAGCTCGCACTAGAACGAGATTCACTCCGAACTGCTATAAATGACCTGTGGGAAGAAGAAACATGCGTTCAGCGTTCGCAAGTAGTTTGAAATGGTTTGAGATAGAGGAGTACGTGGATGTATTTTGTGTTCCTGTCCCAGTTCCTTCTCAGAAAATCAAAAATGAGTTTGAGCCTTAAGAATAGCTAATTAGTAACATCCTTGCATCTCAGCTCCACTAAAATTATTCTGGCCAAATGATTGAAAGCTCTGTTTATATAAAATTGTGTCCAGTGGAATCTTACGAGAATCTCAGAATACAGACAGCAGCCTAAGACAAGCTGGCCAACTTTTCTTGTAAAGGGCTAGATAGGAAATATTTTAGGCATTTCAGTCTCTGTCACAAGTACTTAACTCTGCTTTGTGGCCTAAAAGCATCCGGGTGGTATGGAAGCAAATGAAGGTGACTGTGTTCCAATAAAACTTTATTTGTGGACACTGAAACTTACATTCCATGTAATTTTCATGTCACAAAATATTTTTTTGTTGTTCTCCCAACTGTTTAAATAAGTAACAACCATTCTTATCTCATGGGCTGGACAAAAACAGGTGATGGGCTGGTTTTGGTCCCTGGGCTAAAGTTTGCTGACCCTTGACCTAAAATGCTGCAGTGCCTCATATTTTTTGAAGACCTCCATGTATCAGTACTGATCTCAGGTCTCATCACCAAGTGTGTTATGTAAAAATAAAATTGTCTGTTTTCTCCTGTCAGGTTGCTTTATGTATGTGTGCATGTTTACGTAAACCATATTTTATGTAAACACATTGGTGTTTCTTAAAATATGGTAAACATGTTTTTTGAACATTGGCTACCTTGATCAACATGCTAAACATAGCATACCTCATAGGATGCCTCACCCCCCAAATATAAGCACCTGCCATGAACTTGAGATGTAAATAGCTCGAAAGTTACAAACATGCTGATGTAAAATGTAATTCGTAAATAACAGATGGCACGTATTTACAAGGAATGGGAGGCACTGATGAGAATGAAGTCATCTGGAACCAAAAGAATGGAAGATGTGTCAAAGCTGTCCAGGCCCCCAGTCACCATGAAACTAACTAGCATGCTGCCAAACTAGCAACCCAGCGCCAGTCCCCCTGACCTTCTGAGTGCCCAGCTCGGCCTGGGATCTGTGGCGTGCTGACCACAAGGAGACTTCAACCCCTTGGGCAGATCGGGGTATAGATAGCAGCCAAGGCAGAGAGGGAGGCACTGTATGCCTTGGCTCCTGTTAGCTCACAGGGCCATTGATTTCATCTGTTGAAGGACAATAAATGGGATTGTGTGCAACTGAGCCATAAGTGCCTGGTTTTATCACTCGCCTTCACACTGACATCTTCGAACTGCATCTTTACTGTAACTCCAGCCTAGCAGTCAAGTACAGCACCACGTTATCCAGGGCCAGGCAATTGTCACATCTGTTCTAAAGGAAGTGTTGACTCAACCCAGCCCAGGAAACCACCACCAAGAGTAAAAGGTCTCCAGAGATTGGATGGAACCTTTTAAGTTATTTACACAAGCAGTTGGTCTGGAACTTGAGTCACAGTTGATCCTTGCTTCTTACAAGGGAAATTCTTTTATTTATTCATATTCTCTCTCCCTCCCTCCCCCTCCCTCCCCCCCTCACCCACCCACACCCCCACACACCCCCACCCACACCC
>NC_041231.1:23626781-23667331 GCF_002837175.3 Physeter macrocephalus
TCCCCCCCTCACACACACACACACACACACACACACACACACACACACACACAATATCTACTTGAATCTTATTATTCTATAGCTGCTAAAGGATCTACTTGTATCTTCACACAGGATATCTTAAGGGACCTTGCTCCAATCATGATTGAGAAACTGTTATAAAAATAAGAGAAGTCCGTCCTCACTCCTTAGTCGTGTTACGACACATCTCTGAGGTTCAGGCAGTGGAATCTGAGATGAAAGACATGAATCTGGTTTTTACGATTTTGATGCATGGGACACTTAAAAATGGCTATCAAGTCAGCATGTATAGGAAACAAAGCGGACGTAGGTCCCTGGTGCAACTCCCAAAGGGGATCCCATCAGTCATGACAAATTTTTTACTGACCAGCAGTGAATAGGACGATAAGCATCTTTGACTCACATGGTAGATGCCTAGAGGGGTGGGATAGGGAGGGAGGGAGGGAGGGAGATGCAAGAGGGCGAAGATATGGGGATATATGTATTTGTATAGATGATGCACTTTGTTATAAAGCAGAAACTAACACACCGTTGTAATGCAATTATACTCCAATAAAGATGTTTTTTAGAAAAAAGGGATTTGTTTTATAATGTCATATACATAGTCTTGTGCACTGAGGGTCTATTTCTCTTCTTTTTTGGTGACAATTTAAAATCTAGATTACAGTGATTTAAATATCATGGGATTCAGAAAAGCAAATGCCCTTTAGTGATTGATTTCACAGCACTTTATAAGTTCTAATAAATTAGGTTTTAAAATTCTGGCTGAGACCTTAGTTGATTTTTCGGAAGGTGGAGAAGTGTTAGTACTTTGCCCCAACTTTGCTCTCATACTCATGATGAGGCCAGGGAATTATGATGGAATAATTCGTAACAGCTCATATCAAGATGAATAATTGTTTTTAAATAGATATTTTTTAAAGATTTATTTATTTATTTGGCTGCACCAGGTCTTAGTTGTGACATGCCTAACTCTTAGTTGCAGCACGCAGGATCTGTCTGGTTCCCTGACCAGGGATCGAACCCGCGTCCCCTGCGTTGGGAGCGCGGAGTCTTACCACTGCGCCATGAGGGAAGTCCCCCAAGGTGAATGTATTCTTTGCACTAGGATTGTCTCTCCATCCCAAATATTTGAAGTTATTTTACCTGTTTGCATTCATTTTGAGGGTGAAATTTGGAGGCCAGTTTATACATCTTCATCATCTGTTCTCTCTTCAGTGGTTTGACTAAAATTTCCCTTGTGTTCATACAAGTTTCTAAACCTTTTCTGCCCTGTGCTTCTACCTTTAATTATCTTCTTTGGTGTGGCTTTGTCTGAAATGCTGTGCAAGGGCTGGAGTTTGTTACGCGATGATGTAATTTGATTTCCCCCATGTTGGGTCTGAAAAAGATGTTACACACATAAATGACTTTTTTTCCTTCAACCCAGTAGCTAATTTTGAAATGTATAGAGCCAGCTCAGTAAACATTTGTTGCAAACTTAAATTTGAGTCCTCTACTTTCTTTTGCTGAAGTGTGTTTATGAGAACTTGCTCATATAAGATTAGGTTTGTGTGTATGTACATTTTTTTAAAGGACACTTATTAGTATGTCTTTTGCTTAAATGAGGAGCTCACTGCATAGATTCTCTGAGACTTGAGTACTTGAAAATTGAGTCCCTGTTCTCCCAAGTATTTGGTGAAACGTGGTAAATTCTTTCAACAAAGATCTGTGAGTCTGCCGAGTTGCCGCTACTCTGATCTCCTTTGCTTGCTCTGTTTTGGTCTTGAATGCACCTAACTTTTCTCCTCTTCCCCACCGTGTCTTTCTCCGCATCATCTTTCATTGTCATCTACAGACCTTCCGTCTGCCTTTCCAACCAGCAGCCAGACCCTTCTTGGCTGATCAGTCTACGACTCTGGGAGCTCTGAAGGTAGCGCTTAAAATATATAACAGTTCCCTTTCCTACATTCAAAAGCCATGAAACCTTCATGGAAAATAGCTAAGAGGACGTATACAGTAGGAGGAGAGGCTCTTGCTCCTGCAGGCACCTTGCAACGGGACTATTTTTCTTATATGATATAAATGAAATCTTCAGTCTGCCCACTTTTACACCTACGCATGTACTGAGCGTCTCCAAGGAGACAAGGAAACCCGGAGTCCAGTGATGGTGGTGAATCCTCCTCGGAGACAGCAGGCTGGAGTCTCAGGCAACTCTCCCAGGCGTCTTGGCTTCCAGATGCCCCTCTCAGACAGCCTCTCTTCTCAAGGCTCTTGCAGGCAGGCTTTCTCGAGCATGCCTCTCCCTTCCCAGATGAAATAGCCTGTCCGTGCCATCTGAAGGGCTGGTCGTGGTGAGTTCAGTAGACAGAAGGCTACTGAAGGGACAAGAAGGGTGGGTGCAGTAGGGAGGTGAGATAGGAGGGGTCCATCTTTCCCAAGATCTTTTCTTTGTCACCCGTTTCTTTATCTGTGCGTATGTTTCATTTCCTCCCTCTGGACCTCTTAGGCACAAAGCCACCACGCAACCTTCCATAGCATCTTAAAAATATTCTTTGTGACAACGGTACAGTCATGAGCTCGGTTTAGTTAGATTGTCCTTTGAGGAGAAGTACTGCTCTTGCTGATTCAACATTTTTAGGCATCTTTTCATGAACAGTACTCCCCTTTGACCGCTCTCATTGCCCTTCCCCTGAGTTTGCTGCACGGAAAACCCCGTACCATCTTGCCTTTCCCCACTGCACCGTGTCACTCTAACTTTTCCTAGAACTATAAACACTGTTTTCTTATGTAAATGACATCTGTTCCTCTTGGAGGAACACACTACCATCATTAGCCCATTTTTCACACTTTCTAAGATGATAGTGTCAGATCTTTTCGATACGTTGACCACGTCTCTGTGTGAATCTTCTTTCAGGCACAAATAATGAGTTATCGTGTAGCAATGATTATTGATGTGATCCCCAGAAAATCTTGGTTTGTCTCTAAACTCCAGGCGCATCATTTAAAGAGCCTTCTCAACATCTTGTCCATATGTACGTTTTTGGTTCTCAGCTGAATTGATTCAAATAATCTAACTTCTCGTGTGATTTTCTAGCACAATGTCTGCAAATTTCAGTTTTCTGTTGCCAATCCTGCTGTCCTCTTTGGAAAGGTGGGGCTAGCTGTTATTCCTATTAAGTCCTTTGTCACTGAATGACTGCATGAGGATTTGTTGATGACATACTTTTTTATTTGAGCTTTCAATAAAGGTTGGTCAGTCATTGGTCAGTGTTCTGCCTTTGCAGGAGTCTCCTTTTCTCCTTTGGTTTTATCGCCAGCCGATAGCACCTCCCCAGTTTCTAGCTTTAAATAAAAACCAGCCCATGGTGTAAGCTCGGAAGGACCCATTTGTGTCTGACACAGTCAGTTTTATTCACAAGCGTGTAAGGTACCCTTTGAGTGGACTCAGAGGTCAGATTGGCCAAGATTTTTTCTTACGTGGTCCCTCAAGGTCACCCTGTTTTGATCTTCCTCCACAAATAACTTTACCCACAGTGTGGTCTACCGCTTAGCTTTTCCTCTTTATTTGGACTCAAATAAGGTGAAAGTGTTACTTTCAACTCGAGTTGCCTAGCTCCCACGAGAAGAATTGGAGGAGAATGAAGGTACCTTTGAAAAGAGCCCTTTATTGTCTCCGAAGTTTCTGGCTTCGCCCAGCTCCTTCCTGGCCTCTCTCTGCCCTCCTTCCTCAAAGTCCCAATCATTCATACTCTACATTTCATGTCAGATTTATGGTAGGAATCAAGTGTCTGCTCAGATGGACTGCTATGCCTGAGGAACTGTGGATGAAATTGGCTAACTCTAAGAAAATGTAAACACATTCTGGAAAGTTTTCCAACTTAGACTGGTGGGAAGTTTGGTTTGCTGTTTCATTTGCCCGGAAATGGAAGAGTCAAGATCTCATCCTCATGTGTCCTTCCTAGAATACTTTTTTGTGAAGGAGGCCCTGAACCTGTGCAGTAACACAAACGTTTTCCTTCCATTTTTCCTTCCAGGCACTTCAAGTGGCAAGACAGCTTCTTCTCCAGCAGCAACAGCAGCAAGTTAGTGGATTAAAGTCTCCCAAGAGGAATGACAAACAGCCAGCCCTTCAGGTAGCAAGTCTTTTTTTTTTTTTCTTCTTCTTCTTCTTTTTTTTCCTTTAAGTTGATGATACACTTTGGGACAGCTGATAAGTCATTCAGAAGTGGATTGTGTTGGGAATTGCAAATCCCGAAAGGATATCTTCTGCAAAAAAGTTCATTTTTTTGTTTAACACTAGAACATGACATGTGGGGGGAAAATGTCTGTTCAACCACCATTTTTGTTGTTGAGAGTAAGCAAATCTAATGAGACAATTTAATCGGAGGCTGAGGAGTTGTTGGCATGGGTTGCTTATTAGGCAGTGTGGCTTACCAATGAGGAAAAGTCCATAGTACTCACATATGTCACTCATTCTCTTGTGATCTGTCTGGAAATGGGACACACACACACACACACACACACACACACACGCACGCACGCGCGCGCACACGCGTGTTACTTTAGTGCAGTGGTTTTCAGCCGGAGTGCTTTTACCCCTCAAAGGACAGTGGGCAGTGTCTGGAGACCTTTTCGGTTCTCGCAACTTTGGGGGAATGGGTGCTACTGGCATCTAGTAGAGGGAGACCGGGGAGGCTGCTAACATCCTACAATGCACAGGAAAGTATCCCGCAAGAGAGAATTATTCAACCCAAAATGTCAATACTGTCAAGAACTTATTGGGATTAAGGAAGATACAGTATTTTTAATACACCTAGTAATGAATGTAATACCTACTCCATTATTCACTGGATGTTTTCCTAATATTTCTGAATCATTAATAAAGATTGGCAAGCATTTTTTTCTGTAAAGATACTCCAAAAGACTGTTGTAGCAGCTTCTCATTTCAGGCACATTGAGGGCAGGGGTTAGCGGAGTGGAAGGAGTGAGTTCATAAAAATCTACTTTGAATCTTTGACTTGGAGTAGAAAATTGTCATAGACATTTTAAAGAAACTTGACATGGAGTAGCCCATGCTCCCATCCAGGACAGGAAGGGCACTTGCAGGTACCAAGTGGCTCAACTACTTTCATAGCCAAGAGTGGGCATCCCCCCAAATGGGAAGCAAAGATGAGTTTCCCACACTGGGCATTCTGGAGAGGAATTTATAAGTGGGAGCTGGTGGGTATAACTTGATGCCGATTAAGATGATCACAAGGTCAACCCCAATTCTAGCTTGGGTTGACTTTTCTCAGATCAGGGAGAACCAGTATACCCGCACCCACATTATCCTACAAATATCAAACTGACCTTGGGTCACATGTTGTGGTGCTTCTACGTCTGCTTGGAAATTGTCACCGTCTAGAGGAAGTTCAGCATGATAGTAGCACTTTACTGGCAGAGTTGAATGACAATGTGCATTGTTTACTAACACTTCCAAAAGCAGTTTATTAGGTCAGCCATCACCAACCCATATGCCTTTTCATGTGTGTGAATGCTGGGGACATTTTTAATGAGGTCCAGTGCCACTGAGGTCCCATGTCAGGTGCTATAAGCAGTGCTTTGTTGTGCAGATGTCTTAAGAACAGCTCTGGAGAATGAAATATGACTGTGTTGACCTTTCAGCTGTGAGCTTATTTGTCAGGATTCAAATAAGTTGAAAGGATCAAACTGAACAGTTTCCGTAGTCAGACTGGGAATTGTGCTTCAGAGGTCAGCAGCGGAGGCCACATTGCAGATTCCAGAACATAGCTAATTGTTGGTACATATTAAAGTACTGGGGCATCTCCTGCAGACAGAGACACAATTAAAATTCTAATTTATTAATGTATACAGGGAGCTAGCCCAGCCTGTCATTCAGTGATTCAAATGAGTGTCCATTCTTTTTGCCCCCCCCCTTGGAGCTCTCACAGCCCTAAGAATACTCTGAGTCCTCTTGAATTTATCAGACCTCGAATGTGTTGGAAAAATAACAATATATTATTGGGGGGCAGAGTCTCACATATTGTAGTGCTTTGGTTAGAGAGAATTTTCAAAAAGGACACACGTACATGGTCTAATGAACTACTTTTCAGTATTGAATATCATTTGTAATCTTTTAGACTAGACTTATTTTCTAGATGTTTTTTAAAAAACATAGGGCGGGCTTCCCTGGTGGCGCAGTGGTTGAGAGTCTGCCTGCCAATGCAGAGGACACGGGTTTGAGCCCTGGTCTGGGAGGATCCCACATGCCGCGGAGCAACTGGGCCCGTGAGCCACAGCTGCTGAGCGTGCGCGTCTGGGGCCTGTGCTCCGCAACAAGAGGGGCCGCGATAGTGAGAGGCCCGCGCACCACGATGAAGAGCGGCCCCCGCTCGCCGCAACTAGAGAAAGCCCTCGCACAGAAACGAAGACCCAACACAGCCAAAAATCAGATAGATAGATAGATAGATAGATAGATAGATAGATAGATAGATAAATAAAAGAAATATAGTAAGCCCATTACATGTTAACACAGATAGCATATTAAAAAAAAAAAAAACTTTAAAAAAACGTAGGGCATTTTTAGGTAACTCCTTTTCCAAAGTGAGTGAAGTTCCTTTAGGGCTAAGTAAGTGTATGAAGTCAAGTTTTAGGGGATTTCCTTTGGAGGGCTCTTCTTCTTGTCCGTTATAAGGCTTTTAGCCCCCAGGAGAGTATGATACGGAGGGCCTTGTTTTTCTTGGCAAAGGACAGCGTCAAAACCAACCCAACGCATTCTACTGAGCACTTCAGTCTGTTTGAAAAGTGTGGGACGAGGGGGCCATCTTGGATACTGGTTTTGCTGAAGAAGATGTTTTGAGTCCTTTCCTGACCCCTCAGTGGGAGAGTTGACAAGCAAAGAATTTAGACCAGTCTTAAGAATTGCTTCTGGGGTTGCGGGGAGGGGAGAGTTGGTTGACCTGTGTGTGTGTGTGTGTGTGTGCGTGTGTGTGTGTGTGTGTACGTACGTGCGTACACACATGCAAGTGCATCATAGACTGTTGTCTCCTCAGCTTCCTGGTAGGGTCATGCAAATTCACTAAGTTTTGTTGGCTTGGCTGGCCTTCCACAAACAGAGAGGACAAATTACTAACCTAGGCCACATGGCATATTACTAACCTAGGCCACATGGCATATTACCTTGTTATAAAAATACTTAGGTAGACTTGGTGATTCATGGAAGGAATAACCTTCACATTTAAATATATCTTGTCGAGCCATGTCCTTGCTGGGGCATCTCAGCTAGAGCGGCTCTGACATGAAAGGGAAATCCTACAGCAAATCTTAACAGTGTTCATCTCTGATCTCCTTACCCTTCCTTCTACACCGAGAGACCTATTTTAGCAAATTTCAGATCTTCCGCATAGAGGAAGGCTTGACAGGGAAAAAGGATTTGATCTGCTGATAGCTTGAGGAAAAAAAAAAAAAAAAAACCCAAGTCCCCAAATATACTGTGACTCATATTTTAAGCAAATCTCACACTTCCCTGCTTTATGTTTGGCAGTGCTCTCCAGTTTCACAGGCTGATGATACAAACAAAAGAAAATGGAAAGTTAGAGGAGGCTATAAGTGGTTACTCGACAGAGATCACAAAATGTAGTCAAACATCACCAATTTGGACTAATTTCAGCGAAATGAGAGTAAATAAGTGAGACATGACGCTCTTTGCAGATGCACATACTGAACTAAATCCGAACTGGTCGCGTTCTTGGGTGACATTGTAGTTTATGGTGAAGGCATGAATCGGGTACAGATATTGCTTCTGAAGTTCTTGAAAAATATTCTACTTAGTAACCTAAATAGCTCCTTATTTGGTCTATTAATTTGCTTTGCAAATTTTTTTATGAATGGTACAAGTGAAGATTGGAAATTGGCCCCGTCATAAATTCAGCCTCAGAAGGATCTGAATTAATTAAATGCACCTCAGTGAACGTTTCTAGAAGAGCCACAACTTGCAGGGCATCAAGCTGCTGTTCAGAGATGTAAAAATGTCTAGGAGACAGGCCCTGCCTGCAGGATGCTTGAGCTGTGAAAGAATTAACCAGGTTTTGCCACAGAAAGAAAATTATGTGTGAGTAAAAATAGTAGGCTTCCTTTGATAAATATTTATAGACTTCTGAAGATTGCTAAAACAAGTGAAATAAATGCTTAACAGTGCAGGTGTGCTCATAACCTCGAAAATGTGTGAGTTTCCTGGCTGAAGATTAATTTGTGAGCAATTTTATCGATCACATTTTGGAACTTTGACCACCGTTTCTGGGTAGTAATTCATTTGGGTTCTTTAAGCATTTTAGTTGTTGGCACAAGGACATAAACTGGAAGGAAATCAAATGACACATTTTCTCCTAAGAAAGTAAAAGTACATGTGTATTCTGGCAGCATGCAAGTTAAGACAGAAAGTAAACCTTGTGTGTTGCTTACCGAGGAGAGCTGACCACCATTTCAGGCCATGTATGAAGAATTTGAACTTGAAAGCAGTCATCTGATACTTTTCTCTCCTGTCCCATCCCCTCCTTCCAAGGTTATCTCATGTGCCAGCTCCTCACACAGGGGGCCGTTTCACTGGAAGGAGGGCTGGTGGAATTCACTGGAAGGGTCTGCCTTTTCGTCCGGTTGGAAGCTCAGGATGGTAATGAGGACTCTGCTTTAAGTGGAGGAAGTTAAAATGCAAGATTCAGCAGGTGTTTTTTTTAGCATTTTTATTTGCAGTTATATAAAACGTGCTTTAGGCAGCATTTTGCTTGGCATTAATGCCACATATAATCTTAGTACCTCGTATCATTTCCACGTTATTCACCGAGGAATAAATTGGTAAGAGGAAACCTTTAAAGGAAACTACGATTTTATGTGGTAGATAGTGAAATGGAATGGTTTGGAAATACTGACCCTTAAAAAGATATCCCTATGCACTGAATTAGTAAAGTGCGTAATAGTTTAGGAGAGGGAGGCAGATTTTTTTTTTTTTAACGTCTGCAGTTAACATTGTCTAGAATTTGCATCCCTGGCATGAGATTGATATGAAGTATTGAAATTTTGGTACCTTTTAAGATTTCGTTGTTATCACACAAGTTTGGAGAATCCCCAAACCCTAAACAATGTCTGGATAAGAAACAATAAAATAGAAATGATGCTTTAAAATGGTTATTAAGTCTTTCCGATTATGCGCACCATTAAAAATATGATAGAAACAGGATCCCCTCCTAGAAAAATGCACATGCACACAGAATTTTGTGTCAAGGGTTTCATGAAGCTCAAGAAGTCCATCTGTTTGCCCAGGTTCAATACTGTTGCTGGAAAAAAATTTTTTTTTCCAAAATAATGTGTTTTGTCCTTGCCACCAGAATCCTCATGTGAGTTGTGATATAATGAGTTCCCCCATTTTTGCTATTTCAACCTCAGCTGTATATAAGGTGATCCTGTGTCTGCCCAGGACACCCTTAGTCTATGCCTGTTGACTGAGTGTATTTATTAATAACTCTCACTCTTAAAAGTATACCAGTTTGGACATTTAATTATATGGTCACTTTGCTTACACGCACCTAAACATTAAAATGCAAATGTGATGCTACTATTTGAAGTGTAAGCGTGTGTTTGTCACCACATGCATATGTCCCTATCTGCTAAGATAGTTAAGGTTTATGGACCAGCCCCATGGCTACTCTGAGGAAAAGTGAAACTTCCGAGAGGTTAAGTGACTCACTACAGAGCACACAGGCAGTGACAACGCCAGGCTGGCAAGCCAGGTGTTTTAAGACCACCCAAAACCAGTATGTTATCAGGAAGTTAATTATTGCTTCTCCTTCAATGTGTATTTACTCAGCATCTACTGAGTGCCATGTTTTCCATCAATAAGCAAATTATTGTATTTTTCATAGTGTAAGCAAAACTAAAGCCCAACCAACAAAAACCAATTTCCACTGTAAATACCTGGATTTCAATTAAGAGGACTAAGATCTGCATAATTATCCTAATTGTCACTCTGTGTGTGTGTGTGTGTGTGTATGTGTGTGTATGTGTGTGTGTGTGTGTGTGTGTGTATCACAGCAGTGAACAAGAGCAAAGAAAACGTTATTTCTTATTCTCTAGCCTGAAATGCTCCTGTGAGCTTCCATGTGCTGGAACATGGAAAATAGTATGTTATAATCATTGTTGGGGCTAGGAGGTTGGGAGGAACAGGGGAAAAGAAAACATACTTGACTGGTCAAAAATGTGTAAATTGCTGACAAAATGACACATGTAATTAAGAGTGCTCCTGCCATTTTACCTTGTGGTTTACACCTCCCGCGTTGAAAAAGAGAGCAACTCCCACCTTGCTAATTACCATTATCACTGAAAAGCTAGGGTTGGAGTCATTAGTTCCATGTGCATTTAATTAGAGGAAGGCTGAAATTGGATTTAACTTATTACTTTTTCATGGATCACTTTCTTGTCATCACTTCAAATTGGATTGCAGCCCCAGGTAACTAATTATGAGAGCCACAGGATCAAGAGTGAAAAAAAAAAGGTAATTAGGAATAACACTGTCGGACCCTTGCTGGTCGTCCACTTGTGCTTCGGGAAAAGGGGAAAAAAAAAAAAAAAAAGAAAACCAGTCCAAGCTGTATTTGGTAGTACTACAGATTAGGGAGTTAGAGGTATGTATGGCTGCTGAGCCTTATGGAAGTCTGCCACCACCCAGAGTGGTTTCTCTGATAGACAGCTGAGTTGAAGATGTCAAGTCGACATGGTTCCACAATCAGATCCCTAATACCTTGATTAAACTTGTAAAAGCAACAGATTGCTTGTAGGTATGAGGCATCTCAACAACTGTGTAGTCTGAGGCCTCACATACATGATTACAACAAAGCTGTCAAGATGCCTCTGAACCAAAGTATGGACTATTTTAAGCACAGGGAGTTAGAATTTAATGAACGTATTAATGTTCCAGAAACATCATTCATGTCTGACAGGAAGACATATCAGTCAGCACAACAGTAAGGTTTAGGGTTTATATATCAGGAATTTTTGTCAAAGTTTCCAGCCGACCATTTACTTTGCTTCTGGTTTGTTCCCCACCCCGCCCCAATGTTGTGGATAGGCTTGCTGACGTTCTGTTTCTCCTTCCGCCCCCGTCGAAAATACTTTAAAACAAATGATATTGTTTCCATGTGCAGAGCAGAATTCAGAACTGCAAGCAATCAATTTTATTGACATCGTCTGAAAAAAATGTTGATGACAGTTGGAGGATGTGAAAGGATTGGATTTTTAAAGTTGCCAGTACTAAGTGTGGCAAAAAAAAAAAAAAGAAAAAAGAAAGAAAGAAAAAGAAAAAAAAAGAAATGTAATCTCATTTAAAAAAAAAAAAAAAAGCCTGTGAGTTCTGTGAGTTAGACTCTCCTAAGAAGGGCTTCTTCTTTGGTAGACGGTGATAGCATGATGAGAAGTCTTGCTATCAAGCCTGTTGGTTGCCTTGACCGGGAAAAAAAGCTTCCCAGAGAAGTGAATCACCAAGCAAAGATGGCTAGAGTTTTCTTAAGTTGTTTAAAATTTGTTTTAATGTTCTGTTAATGTAAGCAAATAATCATGATTCAGTCTTGGGTGACTTTCAAACCTGGGTAAGTGAGGTTTGCTCATTATTTTCCAAGGAGTCTAGGGAAGTGTAGACCGTGATGTGCCCACCCAACAGAGGCCAGACCATGAATATTCCCGAAGTGAGAAAATACTCTTCCTGGAATTATGAGTCCTTTTCCTGTGTGAACCTTCTAAGCAAAATCTCAAGACCCAGAATAGTAATCATCAAGCCTAATGCAGAAAATTAAAGGTTTTTTTTTGTGGAACATCTTAAGTTGATTTAGAATTTTTGTACACAATATTCGTCTGTGGTTGAAAGGGGCCATGCCGAGGTCAAGTGATGTAGTGTTTTCCATTTTTCCATATGAGCCTCACAGTGTGTGATAAAAGCAAACTCCTTTATTTTGTAAGTCTGCAGGAATTTCTGATGAAGTGCAGAGGTCACGTTCCCTGTCAATTTGAGTAGCCAGCATTTTTTAACTACTGTTTTTTTCTTCCTTTTTTGTGTGCCTTTTCTTCCCTCCCCCCACCTCACCAGAAACCATGGCACTTTTCTGACACATGCACAGTGAAGTCCTCCAATCTGAAACTCATTAGCACACAGCATTGGACCCTGTCCAGTGGTTAGAAAATTTCCTGAAGCCTAGAATAACAGCATTTGGTGCAAGCACCAAGGACCAGAAGTGACAATGGGGGTAGTCGAGCTCGCCTGGCGCCCTGCCCAGTCGGGAAGGCCAGCTGACCATGCAACCCAGTGAGACAGAGGTCGTACACATGGGATGGGCTAGAAAAGTTTGGTCCTTAGAGAAGCATGCTTCTGAAATCACAGGGCAGTATCTTTTTTCCCTACACTTTTTATTTGAGTTGGGTTGGAGGTATTTATCAGCATTAGCTGCAGGAATATGAAAGCAAGCAGTTAGAGAAATTGGATGAAAACCAATTGCTACAAGGTAATATTTTTTACTTCTGTCCCTATTGGGTATTGCAGAACCTATGGATTTCATTCATTCAAACTTTGTTCATTGAACCTCAGTATATCCAGGTAACAGGACCTAGACGGAACCCTTGCCCTAACATTAGAAAAAGTACCCAGTTCACCGTGGTTCAGGATAATTTAGGCCAGGTTTTCAAACAGGAAACTGAGTCCCAGAAACATAACAGTAATAATATTAAAAAGCAAACACTTAAATTGTACTTTCTAGGAACCAGCTACTGTACAATAACCGGATGAGGGTAAATTCTATTATTATTCCCGTTTTGCAGATGAAGAAAGTGGGGCATAGAGAAATTAACTTGCTCAGGGCCAAACCATTGACAAGTAGCAGAGCTGGGATTCCAGCCCAAACAGTCCAGCTCAGGAATCTGTGCTCTTATCCATGACCTTCTGCCTCTCCTCCCTGAGCTGCCACCTGGGCCTCACAAACAGGGACAGAGAATGGAATGGAATCAGAGTTGCTGTTGCCGAGTCCTTGTCACTAACCACTAGACCACACCGTCTCCTAATTTGGACATAACGTACGGGCATATTTGAAAAATAGTGCTTGCGCTTGAAATATGCACTTTCTAAAGGGAAATGACGCTTGGGAAAGAGAAGAAAGACGGGTATTACTCAAAGCTTGCAGACAACTCTGCAAGTAATTGTCTAAAGGCAGCCGCTGAAATTGAGAAGCAGTTTGGAAAATGTACAGTTTGGGAAATTTGTGTACCGATGTAATTACGGTAGTTGTGAGTTGATGTCATGCCTAGTAACTGTTTTTGTATTGCTTGGGCCTTTGTTACTGAGCTGTGATATCATGAGCAAACTATTATAAACATAGCATGGATATAGCATGCTTGTGTAACAAAAGATCGGGAACTTTTATTAAGTTTGTTTTCCTTGTCATATTGTAAAAATTTATTATGTGTACTGTGTATATTAGAAACAGATTTGGGTAATTCTGTCTAAATGAAGTCATCCCGGCTATTTCCAGACTGTCTGTTTTTGGTTGTGAATAATTTTCATACATCAGATGGTTGTCATATTTAGTCGCTCTCAAAATTTTAAAGAGAACATATCCCATTCTGAACTTTGGGTGGACTTCGGCCGCCTTGCTGTTGCGATTGTTTGAGTTAGAAATGATTGCGCAGTAAGTTACAGAGACTGCATACTAGTCATTTCTAAGGGGTCTAGGGCTGCTGACTTCTATTCATAACTTTTCCCCTTTCATCAACCAAACAGATTTTTAACTACTTAAGTAGTAGAATTTAAAGCTGCCAGGACACAATCGGGCAAAGACTGCCAGCCCTTGTCCTTTTATGTTACATCCCACTGAGGAAATTTGGTAAACATTCAAGCAGACAGAGCTCAGCATTTATCGGTGTTCATGGTAAAATGTGGATTTTAAACGGGTAGTTGAAAAACGCTGGATGACTCAACCCTTCCCAGCTCTTCTCCTAGCTCCTTCTTTTGCTATCAAGCTTTTAGAACCTGGATATTCTGTCTGCTGCTTCAACTTTTTTTTTTTTTTTTTTAACTAGTCACTTTCGTTCCTAACCTCCCCCAAAATCTGGCTCTTCCCCTGATCGTTTTCTTGAATGTTTTTCTTGAATGTTTTCTTGAATGTTATTGTCACTAAATTCCGTGCCCATGTCTCCATCCTTACCTCAACTTGTCTGACTTCGTAGCAGCCTGTGGTCCTTCGGCTGACTCGTCTTCTTGGAAGTTGCCTTCTTTGAAACTTCTTGAATTCAGTGCCCTCTGGTCCTCACCATTCTCTTTCTGCTTCCCACTTCTCCTCTGGAACCCAAGTTCATTCCTTTCCTGAAGTTCAGTCCCTTGGATTTTCTGCAATAGCACTTCTGTCTTCTTTGCTTGTTCTTGGGCCTCCGCACCCGTGACTCCGAGCCCGTCTGAACCCCTCATGGCTCTCTCTTAGCTCACTCTCACAGCAATTTCAGTCATCTCTAATCCAACTGATCACTTTTGTCACCAGGCCCTGTTAGACTCACGCGTCATCATCGACTTATTAATTTCCCTCATCTCCACCATGTTGCCAGATCTGTCGTTTTCCTTCCACTGGGCGTCTTCCGTCTATTCCTTTTCTTGGTGTTTCCCCTGCTGCTACTTTGTCCCAGAGTTCAGACCTTCAGGAAGGATATGCTTAGCTCTTGGCAAAAAATGATCATTTATCCTGCTGCACCCCCTCAGGCCATCTTCTGTTCTTCGTGCGGAGCTCCTAGCCTACCTACTGCTTTCAGCCTTTCCCTCAATGCCAAGTTACTCTGCTATTCAAGAACTTCGATGGGTCCACTCTTACTTCCATACCAAGGCTAAATTCTGTTGCCTTCTCCTAGTTTCTTGGTATTCTGGTTAGGCATTAAATCAGATGACGTGAGAAGAAGGTTGTGGTCCTCTTACTGGAGTGGGGGGGGAGGGAAATTCAGAGCCATGATCCCTTCTGTCAGGAGGTGGACATAAGTACAGTCCATCTAATAATATTTCCGATTCCCCCACATCCAGAATTGCAAATATTGCTTGTTTTGATGCCTGCCGTTTAGGCAGAAGGCCCTGGTGATTAAATTGTGTTTGAGTTTAAGTCCAAGAGAATTATGTCTCTGTCCGCTTTCTTCAGAAGGAAACGAAAAGCTCTGTGATATGCTATGTTTTCCTGTATCTAGATTCTCTGCTTTGTTGCCCCATGCTGCTTCTTCATTAATATCTATTGCTACGGCCTAGCGAGTTCCTTCCCATTCTTCTCTGGAAGTAGGATCTGCAGCCAGGCGCTCCCTTGTCTGCATACAGAAGAGCTGCTTCATCAGACCTAATGAAGCTGCTTTTAATAAGACATTGGTGAAATTATGTCTGGCTTGTTCTTTATTTGATAACGTAAAGGACTTGTTATTTATTCTAGAAATAAAGTTAAGGATCCAAACCACATAGAATAGACGGAGCACAGAGGTTTTGTTTGATCTAGGTATGAAATGGCTCTGCCTAGAATGCTGTTTGAAGGATTCTTGAACCAGGATGGCCTCTGTAGGTTCGCTGTGGTTGATTAGCCATGTCTGCCGTGCGCACTGGAGTCGGGAGGATGTGTGCCTTCTACCTGCCAAGGCTGACTTACCTGACATAGTCTGTGCTGATCACATACCAGAGTAGAGAAGGACCCAGAATTATTTTCTTCTGGGATGCCTGATAGATCCTGCAGCAACTACTGAAATATTATCTAAAACTAAACATGTCTTTTATATATTCCTAATATCCTTATCTGAGATGGCGCAAATTGTATTCTTATCCTGAAGCTCTACCTCTCTGTGGTCAGAAATGAGCTGTGATTTGTCCTTAAAGGCACAGTGTGTTTTATTTGATGACTGGGTCATCATATAAACTCAGCTAGGTGGTTGAGAGTTACAGAGATTTGTGTTTCAGAATATGGTGAGAGGAAGCACATCATGACTAATAGTGTGATCTCTGGTGTCAGGCTCCCAGGTTGAGGTCCTAGCACTACCCTTACTGCTGAGTGACCTCGGAAAAGTAGCTTCACTTCTCTGTATTTCCGTTTTCTCATCTGAAGAATGTGACTGATTACCTCATCTATCTGAAGGCGATTGTACAGATTAAATGATTAATGCATGAAAAGTGCTTACCCAGTGCCTGGGACACAGTAAATTCTCAGAAAAGTTAGCTCTTCTCATAATTATATAAACTCCTTTTAAAGGGAAAATGAACACCTGTTAAACTCCAGATTATATTTTAATTCAGTTAATATCAGTCCCTATTCACATATGCGTTTTAGCAGTGCACCAGGGACTGTCCTTTTGCTGGCAGTCCGTTGTGGTTAACCAGACATGATGAGAAGACATCAGACTTCCCATCTGTAAAATGGGGGTGACCACATGACCATCCTATGGAGTTATGAAGATGAGCTGAGTTTTACTACATTATAAATGGCCTAAAACGGTGCAGGGTACACAAGAAATACTTAATAAATGTTAGCTGTTCTCATCATCTCTGCCACCATCGTTATCGGTATTATTGTGGTAGAGCATTATTTTCCTGAATGTGTCCACTTTGGCATAAATGAGGGCCATGTTGTTCTGAAAATCCCATCCTGGTCTCTCTTTTATCCTTGTTTTCCCAGAATCGTATATGAATTCATGCTCTGTTGTCGTAACAGCCAAGGGAACTAGTCCCTAGTCTTACATCTTGAAGCTGTGGCATTCTGCACCCTGCCTGGCACAAAGTAGGCAATCCGTAGATATTTCTTTCCCTATGAGTTAGTGAATGAGTGAGTGATGAATGAATGAATGAATGAGTGAAATATCTAAGCCAAAAAGAAGGGAAAATGGATACTACTTCAGTTGAAGAGGCTGCAGACTGGTCTCAGGTTCACAAACCTCTAGGAACATTTCAAGACCATGAACACAGCATTAAAAGAATCCGATGTCAGTCCTGCCGAAATCTTTCATTGGGTCGATGAAATGAATCTTGCCAAGTATGGAGTGAAAATCAGAAAACTCCTGCAGTGCTGTTTGTCTGCCCTTAATGCTCTATGCTTGCCTTTGTACATTTGCTAATCTGTTTAAGGTATAATATTAATGGCATAGAACTTTAATTCCTAAGTACAGAAAATTAAAGGAGACTAAAGGCAAAATACAGAAATGTATTTGGTGTCAAGACGAAGTTCAATGAAGCATAGCGAAGATGGAATCGATTATTAAATAAACATGGAGGGAAGATGGAAAATATACCTAAATCTCTCAGTTTGAAAGGAACTGGTTTACTTGATTATTTGCAACAGTACCACACTCAGGAAAATCTAAGACAAATGAAAACAAAACAGAATTTAATTGAGCTATTATTTTGCAGACTTTGGCTTGGTTTCAGACAGTCTAATCAAATTGTGCTTTGCTCAAATAACTAACATTAAATGCAGCCTACCAACAGATGTTTAAAAAGAGTGTAATTGGAAAATCTACATCCTGGATTTAGTGTGTCTCATCGGAAAAAAAAATAGCTTCAAATTTATATTTTGGGGGATGACACCGAAATGACAAGCATTTCTAGAAAAGATAAAATTTTCTTCAAGGTTGCCCGGTGCTTGGGTGGAATTATCTTGAATAGTCAGAGGTGGCACTCTGGAAATTAAAGTTCTTGGAAATTGTCCAGCTCTGTGCCATATAGAGCTGTACAGAGAAATCGCCTTTATCACATTACATCACCAGAGTCCTGTTACAGTCCCTGGATCGTGTCAGGGGCCCGTGTGCTGTAATTTATAATGAACCCTTGGAAGTCATGCAAGGCACACACTGATTGATGACATTTAAAGGTACTGTCAAGGTGGCTAGGTAATGAAGTTGACCTTCCTCCATCGTTGTCTCGGTTTCATGTTTGTATATAGAAAGAAACCATTTCACCTGCCATATTTGCTTGGAACTTTTCATGAAATCTACAAAAGGAACTTGGCTTAAGAGTTAACTCTTTTCTTCCTTTAGACCAGGGGTCAGCCGTTGCTTCTGTACAGGGCCAGATGGTCAATATTTTTGGTTCTTTGGGCGGCACAGTCTCCATGGCAGTACTTACTCCGCCGTTGTCGTGCAAAGGCAGCCACAATATGTATAATTACTTACTATACATAAATAATGAGCGTGCGCTATTTCAATAAAAATTCATTTGTGGACGCTGGAGTTTGAATTTCATATAATTTCCGCATATCACATAAAATTCTTCTTTTGATTTTTTTTTCCAACTATTTAAAAATGAAAACAATCTTAGCTCAAGGCTCCTATGACTACATACAGACACAGATGACAGGCCTGATTTGGGCTGGAGTTTGCTGACTTTTGCTCTAGAAGATTGGGTATGATCTCACAGATTGTCCATTGAACAAGGTTGCCTGAATGAGGGGCTGCTGAAGACTGAAATCTGGCCGCCATATACCAAGCTTTGCACCCTGGTATGGAACTGGCACAGCATCTTCTTGGAAGGAGTACCTTTCTTCTCACTTGCACAGGGTTGGCACCCAACCCCCATATTTCCTTCCTTTCCATCTTCTTGGTCTGATATCTGTCCACTCATTGCGGTAGGTGTAATGGCTAAACCAGTACTAACTTTCTGAGATTGAAGGAAACGGACTAGGCTGGCAGGGCCTTAGCTAGCCTGTATGATACAGAGTCATCCCTTGGTATTTGTCGGGGTTGGTTCCAGGAGCTTCCAAGGATACCAAAACCTCAGATGCTCAAGTCCAAAATGGTCAGCCCTCCATATACGCGGGTTCCACATCCGTGGATTCAACCAACCACTGGTGGAAGTTTTGATCCACGATTGGCTGGACCCTGCTGATGCAAAACTTGCAAATACGAGGGCTGACTGTATTTATTGAAAAAAAAAAAAAAACTCAGCAAATAAGGGCACTCATGCAGTTCAAACCTGTGTTGTTCAGGGGCCAGCTGTACTTGTGTGAAATGGAGGAGAGCACCCTTTCAAGACATCTTACTCCAATCTGGAGCATTTTCATAACATATCTGACTTTATTACATTAAAACACTTTACTTCCATCTGCCAGAAAAATATAGATCTATAGATACTTTATAGATAGTTAAATAGATCTAGGATGTCTCCAGATGTGAATGGCTCCTCCTTGAATCCAAAACGTAATGGCACTCCGTCCACATAGAGCCCTCTTGCAGTGCTCAGCCATAGGCTGATGTTGTTTTCCTCCGCTCTTTGCATTTTGAATCCAACCATACATGTCTGATTCTGGCCAAGTGACTTACCTGTGTAAGTCTCCGTTTCTTATCTACGAACGATTAGTCAGTGGTTCTCAAGCCTGGAGGCACATCAGAGTTAATATAATTTTTATCAGCATCCAGATCTAGGTCTCAAAGCTTTTTAAAATATAGGTAGATTCCCGAACTCTATCTATGAATAAAAATCTTGGGATGGGGCCCAAACATGAGTCTGTTTAAAAACCTTCGTAAGTGCTTTTTTGTGCACACCCATGGTCGAAGACCCCTTGTCAAGGTGACAGCTAAGTTCCTTTCCAACTTGAAATCTCAACATCTCTTTCATTCTGTTTTCCCTCATTCTTTTGGTCCCCAGCCTCCTTCTAGAGTAGTTGAAATAAGCTCTCTGACTTTATCTCACCAGTGTGACCAATCAGTGGTCATCAGAAGATGTTAGGAAATCCCTGGTTTTTGCCCTAGATAATTTGCACTGGACAAGAGGCAGAATGTACTACGTAAGAATTAGGTAGGCCACCCTGTTAACCTTGGAGTCCTCTTGAGAAGTCCAGGGAATGAAGACAAAGAAGGATAATACAGGTAGTGAAGATCTATCTGGCGGTGGGGGGGGGGTGGCGTTGGGGAGCGTCTAAATAGGCAGCTGATCTCCTTTTCTCTCTACACCGTGCATTTCTGCTTGGGAATGGACCTATAGACCACATTTTTATGATATGTGCCCATTTTGATGATATTTCCAGGCCAGCCCAAATTGGGAAATATACTCTAAGTCTCCCGAGATCACTAACATGATTTCCTACCAAAGTCATTTGGATACCTTTCAGGTAAGTGTTGAAATTGGCCCACATCTCCGAGTCACACCTGGTTCCTAGGAGTTGAGGGCATACCTCATTCAGGAACTTGAATGTTATTTAAAATGTAGAGTCTGTGTTTATCCAGGGCCTTGATTCTGTCAGTGCTTTATAAACAAATACCTGCTCTGCTCATTTTGCAAAATACAGGAAGAAGAAGAAACACCAGCATGGAACCAGAAAGACAAACTGGGTGTCTTACACCTCTTTACCTGTATTACGTTTATCACGTATGACTTGACTTTTTAAAGTAGAAGCCTCTTCGTTCTGCAACTGTTTGAGAATTTGGGGACTGTTAACTGATGAAGGCAAAATGGTCTTGAAGCTGCATGGTCTATGAGGTCCTCAGGGCATTTGAAACCATTTTTCTTTAAGGTAACACCAGATGTATGAGGCCTGAATACTCACCAGCCAATCTGACTTTTTCTTTTCTTTTCTTTTCTTTTTTTTTTTTTTTTTTTTTTTTTTTTTCTCTTGAAGTATGTTTTATTTAATATTGACATATGTCTGCTATCTTTTTTTTTTTTTTTTTTGCGGTACGCGGGCCTCTCACTGTTGTGGCCTCTCCTGTTGTGGAGCACAGGCTGCGGAAGTGCAGGCTCAGCGGCCATGGCTCACGGGCCCAGCCACTCCGCGGCATGTGGGATCTTCCCGGACCGGGGCACGAACCCGTGTCCCCTGCATCGGCAGGCGGACTCTCAACCACTGCGCCACCAGGGAAGCCCTTCTTTTCTTTTTTAACATAATTTACCAATTGGAGTTCCACAAAAAAGAAAAAGGGTTTATATTTTTTTGACTTATGAACAGCAGGTCAGAAATTTCAAGAGCAGTAATTTTGGAAATGTACACAGATGAATTTGAAAATAAATATTTCACTGCCTACACAGCTGTTTAGAATACTAGCTTAGGAAATATATACCAGGAGCCTTACCATTTTGCGTGACACTGTGTCAGTTCATGCACAATATATTAATGCTTAATTGAAGATAATGTAACTGCAGATCAAAGGCATAATTAACTGGCTTGAAGAAACTCTTATGTACATCAGGATTTTGACTAATAGAAGTCTGGACAAAATTGGTTTAGGAGACGATCTTGAGACCAGCTGAGACTTCATCTGTCTGTTCAGCTGATGGTGAGAACAGCTGGAACGTCTCCCAGGGTGGGTGGATAAGGACCACTGTCACCTCCACCATTCACAGTACCTCCTTTGAAATTGACACTTCCCTGGTTTGGCTCCTGGTTCGTCCCTGGAGCTGCTGGATAGCAGAGCTCTTGACTATCTCCTTGTCTACAATGAGGGGTTCGTTTCCATCAGTGTCAGGATATCTCTGTGTCTCTTAGACCTGTAACTTATATAGGAAGTACGTGAGCTGGGAGCAGGTTTTAGGCCAGCACTGGGCAAACAGAGACCAGTGGGCCAAATCCCACAGCTTGTTTTTGTAGGACTCACAAGCTGTTTATTATGTTTTTAAATGGTTGGAAAAAATCAAAAGAAGAATAATGTTTCATGAAACATGAAAATTCCAATGAAATTAAGATTTCAGTGTCCACAAATTAAGTCTTATCAGAATAGAGCCATACTCATAGATTTTGCACCGTGGCTTCTCTTGGTAGATTGGTATAGTTGTATATCCCGCAGAAGCCTTAAAATATTATTATCTGGCCTCTTACAGAAAAAGTGTATGGACTCCTGGTCTAGAAGTTTAGGTTTGATCTTCAGGACATCTCTGGGAGGAGAAGCTTGGGAATCTAGCAAAGTGCTCGTTTTATAAAGGAAGGTGTATGAAAAACAAGAAAATTGTATTTTTCCCTCATGTTGGAAAAAAGCAAGGCGGCGCCTGGAGGGAAACTGATAGTGAACACAGTTAATGGACGCCAAGGCCATAGCATTCTCATGAGAAGGTTATTGATCTTTATTATTATTGTCATCATCAACAAGATCTGAGTCTCATTTTGATCTTTATTAGTGTAATTATCATCATCATCAAGATCTTGGATTCATCTGGTATTAAAATTTATTGGAAATGATATAGCAATTCTATCTGACAGCAAGGCCTCTAGGAAGTAAATTGTGAGATTGGACTAGAGGATTGACTCATTCATTCATTTACCCATCCATTCACTTACCATTCCTATTCATATTTATTATTTACCTCTTGTGTACTGGACCCTACTTAGTACTGGAATTCAGAATTGAATATTTCTTAGTCCTTATGTTGAGCTGAAACTGCAGAGAGGATTATAATACGATGTAATAAATGTACTAATAGTTGCAAATGAAGGGAACTGTGGGAACATAAAGGGACAGAACACCTGAAATGTGACTAGTGCAAGTGAAGAACTTAATTTTTAAATTGTATTTACTTTTAATCCATTTAAATAGCCATATGTGGGAGTGGCTACCATTTTGGACAATGCAAATAGAGAACTTTTCAATCATCTTAGAAAATCTGTTGGACAGTGCTATTCTAGAATGTTCTTTGGCTTTTAAAACATTTTGGTAAATATATCCCCCTGATGAAAGATCAAAAGGGTAGTCTCTTTTAATGTGGCTTCTTCATACATCTCCAAAATGTGTCTCTCTAACTTCTTGCCACATAGTATATCTTCCGTATCCTTCTTTTACTGAACTGCTATCAGGCAGGACAATACCAGTAATTTCTGGGAACAGCTAATGCCTCTCCCTGGAGGCTGAAGTTTTCCCTTCTAATAAGAAAAACTCCAAAGTCCTGGAAGTTTCATTGAAGGAAACCAAGCCAAACTCCTTCCCCCGCAGCGAACCACAAGACCCTTTGAAAACTGATGATTATTTTTATTTGTGTAGACTTAAGATGGAAATAAGAACTTCAAAAGAGAATTTGAAAAATACCCTTCTCACCAAAAAAGCTTAAATCATTTCCTCTGAAAGTTTCCTTCTATCGAAGGTTTACTTTGGTCCCACAGACCAGCCTCCTCCTTTCCTCAGTCTGAGGGGGAGGAACGTGACCTTCAGTTTCCACTGATGCTGCTCTACGGGTCCCACAAGGGTCCCTGTTCTTACCTCCTCTCTCAGGGGCAGAGACTGACGCACCCTGGTTTCCTCTTGGCTTTGCTAAATACCAAATCCTTGAACGTTGTTTTTTGCTTCCAAAACATGTTCATCATTGTGCCGCTCACCCCTGCCTCTCAGGCGTGATGTTTATTAGTCTGTCTTTTATCCACAGTGATTTAATGAATAATGATATGTCCGTTTAGATGAATAACAGTAATAATACTAGAATTAAGTTTATTGGTTTAATACGTTGATTGGTTAGGGAAAACTTGGGGTTGCCCTTAATCTTTAGCTTCAGGTATTGATGAGAAAAAATAAAGCTTAGTTGTTAAGACTCTAGAGTCAGATATACCCAAATTCACAAACCATTTGCCAGCTGTATGACCTTGCCCAGGCTAGTTCACTTCTGAACTTCTATCAAGTAGAAATGTCTACCCATCCGATTATTTTGGAGGATTAAGTTTGAAAAATGTATCTGCCAAGAACTGACACATAGCACTCAGAATGTTACTTACTCTTGGAGCCCTTGCTCTCGTCATCCTGCTTACGATGTTGGTGTGTGTTATCACTTGTGAGATCCTAGGCTGGCCTGCGCAAAGCAAAGTGGAATTTTATGTAATATTAAGATGTTTTTCAACGGTGATCGGTTGGCAGAGAGTGGCGATCGTTGTTTGAAATATGCATTTCAGAGCCGTTGCATTTAGAATGGTCATAGCTGTATTATCATCTCCAGATCTTTTATACACCAGATGAACTAAAGATTCTCCAGCCAAAGAAAACTGTGCTGAGTTGATGTTCACATCCGTAGGTCCTCTGTACAGGGACCTACTTCACTTGCGATGGTACAGTTCGCTGCACCTGCTGAGAAGAGAAGAGTGCATGTGTGATGTGTATTCTCCCCCACTTTCCCGACCCTTCCTAGTTCCCCTCCCCACACTAAGGAGGAAGTTGTACAGTTACTTTCTTGTTGAGTTTATAGTTAGATGTGTGCAAGCAGGACCAGGGAGTACTCTAATTTCCTCGTAATTTTTTCCTTTTCTTGGGTCTTGATGTGTTGGGAAGCAAAGCATGGTTTTTAAAGTTGTCTTCTGATGAGGGCTTCTAGTCAGAGTTAACTTGCTTCTCTGGGGACTGAGTAATTTGTCACTCTTCATTGCCCTGTCACTTTTCCCCCAAGGGTGGTTCTCCACACACCTGCAGGACACTTGTTCTTTCACTTCTGTTTTGCCACATTATTAACTGCATTTATTTTAAAAAGGGACAAATGTTTTCTAACAGCCAGTTGGACAACTCGGATACAAATAGGGTGGTCGTGTTTTGTTAAAAAGCATGAAATTGTTCAAGAAAATGTGGAAGAAGCTTCGGAAATGGGAATAATTGAAACTAGGAATTTTGAGACTTAGGTTATAATGGGAGGAGAATGAGGGAAGCAAGAAATGGATTCCTCACTAGAGATGGCAAACTGCTGGTCCACGGGGCTGGATGCTGTTTCATTCGCATAAAGTGCTGAACATCTTGTGGAGTTAGTTGCAAAGGTAAAAAAGCTGAAATGTTCCCATTAAAATTCAGTTTTCCAGCTTATCCTTAAAAAAGGGGGGGGTACTGGAACAACATTTCTATATAGCGTCGATTATCTGGAGCTCAGAAATGCTGCTCCTTTCTACCTCATGGTGGACTTCAAACAACCTGCTACACAGTTCCTTTCAGTACCTGCCTATCTGTTATAGACCCCTCTTCCAAGTGACCAAAAGCTCCATTAAAAGGTCCACCCCGGAGTCAGGAGGGCTTCAGTATTCTGCAACAGGCTCACTTTAGCTCAGGGATTTTGGAGTTCTGGCTTCTTTGTCCCTGTGCATCCTGACTGTAGACTTGATGTCTTCTTTAACTGCTTGCCCATGTGGAAATTGGAACTCAGTGTTTTTGCCTGGGACTCTGCAGTGATGATTCCCATACAGCCAGGGTGGGGCAGGGGACATGTTTTCCTACAGGCGGAAAGTATGTATTAGACCAGATGATACACGTTTTCCCTTATAAGGTTTGGATACTCTGTTAGTTGCCCCAAAACTTAGTGTCTTAAAGCAAGTGTTAACACTTATGATTTCACACATTTCCTCTGGGCCAGAAATATGGGAGTAGCTTATGGGTGGTTCTGGATCATAGTCTCTCATGAGATTGCAGTTAAAATGTGAGGCTGGGGCTTGACTGGGGCTGGAGGATCTGCTCCTGAGACGCCGCACACACGTGGCAGGAGGCCTCAGTTCCTCATGGTGAGGATGTCTCCAGAGCCTTGCTTGAGAGTCTCATAACATGGCAGCTGGCTTCCCCCAGAATGATCCAAGTCTTTTGTGACCTAGCTTTAGAAATCACATACCATTACTTCTGCCATATTTATCGGTCACACAGACCAGCCCTGATGCAGTGTTGGAAAAGACTGCACAAAGCATGCATACCAGAGGGGGATAATCTTTGGGGCTGACCCTGTTGAGAATCATTGCCTGAGCGACAGCTCGTCATGTGTCACATCCTTCAGCTGTGTTGGACAGAAAAAAACGGTTAAGGGCCAGCTGGTGCATTGTTGGTTCAAAGCCATTGGCCAAAGTAGTGTTCACCTCACCAAAAGATTCCCTGTGACTAATAAGAAAGATTGGGGCTTCCCTGGTGGCGCAGCGGTTGAGAGTCCGTCTGCCGATGCAGGGGACACGGATTTGTGCCCCGGTCCGGGAAGATCCCAAAAAAAAAAAGAAAGAAAGATTGACTCAAGAAGAGATGAATTGCAGCAAGATGTTTGAGGAATTAGATTTCTTTCTCAAATTCTCCATATTTCCTCCACTCCTTCCCCTTTGAACATTGAGAGGTTGTATATTCTCAAAGGTGTGAGAGCTTGGAGGATAATCACAAAGTGATTTTAAGGCAAAATCAGTAGTTCAGTATTTCCATCCAGTGGCCTCTCTAGCATCAGTATCTCAGAGGTGTGACGTTATTAGAATGATTTTGTTAGTTGTTAGGTGGTCAGATGGGAGGCTAAGAAGGACAAGTCCTTGCAGAGACTGGAGCAGAGGTTAGGAGATTTCCCTGTCCAACCTCTGACAAATTACTGGGTGACTGCATTCGGTTAGACATGTGTTTTTGATAAGGATCAGGCAAACCAGACAGGTTCTCTGAACTCATGGAGCTTACATTCTTATGGGACGTTAAAGCGGTATGCAAAATAATAATAATAATAATAATAATAATCACCAGACGTCCGATAATGATGAACGCTATTAAGAAAACAAACCTCGTTAAGATCTAGACAGTGCTGATGAGATAGGTTCCCGTGGTAGATTGACAGGCCAGGCAAGACCTCTTTGAGTGGGGACCTCAGTTGAGTTAGAGGCTGAGTCTTGCGTGTGTCTAGAAGAAGAATATTTCATATTGAGGGGGCAGCAGGTGGAAAATCTGCCCCCCACCCCCAGACAGAAACAAGCCTGGCTGGGCTTCCACAATTCATGAGGTATCCATCCGCTCTTCAGCACCCAGGTTGTCACCACTGCACTGCTCTGGTTGACCGTTGGCTCTGCTCTCTTGTCCATCATCTTGTAGTCCTGACCTAGCCTTCCTCTCTAAAGAAGTACTTTTGCATGTCTAACAAGATTCACATGGGAAGCACAGTATGCTGTGGTGAGTCTATGTGTATTTCCCCTTTTTCTCCCCACCGAGAATTTTACAAAACTTCTGTATGCAAACAGGTATTTTTGTTTGTTTCACTTGAGTCGCTTTTGCATAATATAACAAGCCCATGATTTCACATGTACAGTAATTCATAGAAAGTGATAGTCATCTTGCTTAGAGGCCTTAGTTCTCAAAACTAGCTTGCTAAATATAGTACCTTCTCAGCCCCATATAAGGTGGCATAAAAAAAAGAAAAAATAAAGGTCAAAGTTTCCCCACCCACGAATTTGGTTATAAAAACAGCAAAGCAGGGTTTTTCTGAACTTGAATCAGTAAATTTTTAATTTAAATAGTATCCTGTTTTGACAAAGTGCTAAACCACAGAAGTCTCAGAAAGACACAGTTAAGCTTGTGTCAGTACCTGCTGGCATCTCTCAACAGGAAGCTTGGGATGACTTTTGTTGTCATTGTGTGATACACCAACAAGGAATGTGTGCCCTTATTTGCTGCATCCGGGAAATGGTCAGAAGTGCTCTGGTGCAGCTCAGACCTGTTGACATTAATCTGTTGCATAACCCTTTGCCAGACAAAAACCTGTATTGTTTCTTGTGTTCAGTTAATCACCATTACATTCGGGGCTTTGGGAAACGTGCTTCCTGAGCAAGGCACAATACAGTGTCACACAAACTCTCTTCCCTGGCCCACCCAGCGGAGCCCTGAGCCTTGCAGACCTCGCCCACCTTGGTCTTGGGATCGCATTACTTGCACAGTTCAGCTATGAGGGGCCTGCACGGTTCTTGAAATGCCTGGACTCTCCCTAAGAAATCCAAGATACTAGAAGAGCTCTTTGTCGGAATTCATTCCCAGCTCTCTTTCGGTTTGTTGCATGTTGAAGACTTCACTTACATTTTACTGTGAAGGCGACTGCATTTTTCTTATGGGGCCTTCAGGGTAAACAGCCGTTCGTTTCCACCTGTGAACACACATGTAGCTCGTGTTGGGGTAGGGCGTGTGGTGCTTCCAAAGTCATTATTTTTCTGTAATGTTTTTGCTCCGTGGTTGTGCATATATCAATTCTATGCCCCAGTGCCGGACGGAGGGGTAGCCTGTAACTCCAGCTGAATGTGTTCCAGTTGAAAGTAGGCCGGAGCGGAAGCAGGGATGGATCAAGCAAATAGCTTTTAATTTTCCGTCAGTTGGTTTTCTCCTTTGCTCTGGGGCAGAAGTTTGCAGCCCAGGGTTGCGTTAGATGTCACTCACGATTTGGAAGAGAGGCATTCTTGGAAAGTGTCTGGCAAGACAGAACTCAGGTTTTCAATCCCTGACTCTTAGTGACTGATGGGGAAGTTGGAGGTGGCTTCTCCTACTTCTCCTGCAGTCTACGATTGCAGCCCTTATCTTCTAGCTAGAGATGCTGGAGATTAGAAAAGACGACAACGAGTCTAGATTCTTCAAGGATAAAATTAGCATGACATTTATTAAATGTGTCCCCCACACACTCTTTTTTTCTAAATAAATTGCATAATAATGACATTGGTAGATTATGTTGTCACATGAAGAATTAGAAGATTCCCTTTCAGGCAAGGCTCACAAATCTCTTCAATATGGAATTAACTGACAGTCCTCCATGGGTAATCTACCACTGCTGAGGCACAGCCGGAGAGGGCAGAGACTTCTTTTTGTCCCTTGCCCAAGGACAAACAATGGGAGAGGCCGACTGCCAACATGAGATGCAATTTCAGGTTTTAAGCTACAAATAATACAGTTATGAAAGATTTCAATCTGATGTTTTAGTTCAGATTTTAGCATTGTTGGCCATGCAGTCAAAAGAATTAGCCTGGCTTTAAAAGAGGCACAGGGGACCATGTCTGTTTCCCAACCTGCCACTGTGACCTTGGGCGAGATCTTTAACCGGTTCACTTTTGTTTGTGTTTCTGTGAAGTGGCTACAGATGATAGCCACCTGAGAAGCTGAAGGTAAGGACCACTTGAAAACTGGAACATAAGACATCCAGCCTGAGACACCCAGCATGTGACACACACTTAACCAAAGATGCTAATAGTGTTATGATGGACTTGTTTATGATGACTTTAAGACACCAGGTTATTATTAATGTTGTTAGTAAAAATCTTAAGCCATAGGACCTCATTCATTTTTGGCTAGAATTTCATAGTAATAGGAGAATAACTGAAATTCTGAATGCCACATATTAATAAGGTTAAATGAAAAAGCTAATTAAGATTAAATGAAAAAGTTAAATGGAAGAAAAAAAAGTAGCTCCAAGGTGTTGATGAGCTGGATAGAAAGATCATTGAATGAAATAAGTAAACCGCTAATAGAGAACAACTATTTTATGCCCAAACGATTAATTTTTTGAATTTTTTTTTAAAAAAATCATTTTATAAAGGAGAGATTAAAGCCTTTTAGAATTAACATTATTTAAGGGGAGGTTAATCTGTGAAAACCCATCCTGTTAATATGGCCTGGTCTCAGTAACTGATTGCAAACAATATAACTTACACACTAGACATTTTGAAATGTGCCACCGTGAAGACAGAATGTATGTCCCTATATTACAGTCCTCAGTCGGTTTCCACTGGGGACTGGTTCCAAGACCCCTTGGATACCAGAGTCTGAGGGTGTTCAAGTCCCTTATGTAAGATGGTATAGTACTGGCACATAACCTACACACATCCTCCCATGTACTTGATTGATTGATTGTAGGTTCTTTTTTTTTTTAAACATCTTTATTGGAGTATAAATGCTTTATAATGTTGTGTTAGTCTCTACTGTACAACAAAGTAAATCAGCTGTATAATCATTTGTAGATCACTTGTAATACCTAATACAGTGTAAATGCCATGTAACTAGTTTCCTGTTTGTGGCAAATTCAAGTTTTGCTTGTTTGAAACTTGCTGGAATTTTTTTTTTTCCTGAATATTTTCGATTGGCGGTTGGTTGAATCTGAAGATAAGGAGCCCACAGATAAGGAGGTCCAACTGTATGTGGATGAAATAAAATAGTTGCTGACAGATTTTGTAAATCATTTATTGCCAGAGTCCCTGAAAGTATGATTGTCATAGTTTGGCCCATTGGACCTAGAAAAAAAGAGAAACTTCAATGTCGAATTCAAGAGTGAGGAGTTAGTGCAGGGTTTGTGGGAAAGGACAGTAAAAGAATTTTGAGTGAAAACCCATTGGACCACGAAGTCTTAATTATACTTTCATCATGAGACCTTGGGGGGTGGATTTCTTTGTGTGTGTTTTTTGTTTTTTTTTTTAAGATGGTGAAATGTCTTGAAGAATTTCCCAGGGCTTATGAGTACAAGACATTTTGTTGATTTTTAAAGTGAAGTTGCAGGCCCACCTGGTAAGAGACTTGTAAATTTGGGTGACTGAAAGAAAAATGCACATATGGTGAATTGAAACTTAGTGACTGATCCGTGGCTGGGACAGTTTGAGTATACTTGGGGTTGACTTGGGGAATCCCTCCCAGAATGGCATCACATGAGCCAAGATTTGCTACTGCCATCATGTGCTTTATAATTTGGTGTTTCCCTCTTGCTATGCTTTTCAAGGTTGATTGAATGTATTAATATAACTACTTCCTAATCTCCCTGTGGAAAGAGGTACCTGTATTAGTCAGATGCAAATGTCACACCCCAACTTAGACTGGTTGGTAATGGGGAAAAGTCTGTTGGCCCACAGAACTTGAAAGTTCAAGGGTTAGCCTGGCCTCAGACACAGCTGGGGCTGGGCAAGCACATCATGTTATCAGGACTTAGTCTAGCTCCATTTTTTGTTCTGCTTTCTTTTTGTGTTGGCTTCATTCTTTGTCAGATTTTCCCTTTGCTGAGCAAGATGGCTCCTGGGAGCCCCAGACTGATACATTTACAGTTTAGCAACTCTGGCAAAAAAATCAGTGTCTCTTGCCCAGTAATTCCAACAAAAATCTCTGAATTGACTGAATGACTTGAGTCATCTGTGTATGAACCAATCACTGTGGTCAAGGGGTTGGGAATATGCTGATTGGCTCGGGCTGAGCCATGTGCCCACCTCCAGATTACCCTGGTTAGATTGGCTCTATTAAAAGCACTTGTGTTCGGGCTTCCCTGGTGGCGCAGTGGTTGAGAGTCCGCCTGTCGATGCTAGGGGACGCGGGTTCGTGCCTCGGTCCGGGAAGATCCCACATGCCGCGGAGCGGCTGGGCCCGTGAGCCATGGCGGCTGAGCTTGCGCGTCCGGAGCCTGTGCCCCGCAACCGGAGAGGCCACAACAGTGAGAGGCCCGTGTACCGCAAAAAAAAAAAACAAAACAGACCAAAAACCCCACATAGATCCAGTATCAATATGGGTAAGTTGTTGTACCTCAGGTGTCCTTTTTGAAAATGGAGGAGTGGATGCTTCATAGACGTTTTACCCCACATCATCTTAAAGAGGGTGAGGCATATCATGTTGTTACTTTCAGCCGGTCAGCAAGTTTAGTGGAAAAATCACTTCCTTAACAGTTAGGTAACTTGACATTCAGTCCCAACCCTGTGACTAACTGCTCATAAAGCTTGGGAGAGCTGTGTAAATTAATTTCCTAGGACTCAGTTTCTTCATCAGAAACCAAAGACCTAGAATAGTTCTGCAAGTCCCTTTGTGCTGAAAAAAAAAAGTCTGTATTTCAAGCTTAGAATTCATATTTATCATGGCTTTCATATTATGCTCGTCTCATAATATGTTCTACACTCTCAGCGTTGTCTGACAGAATTTTCTACAGTGATGGAAATAGTCTACATCTTAGCTGTCCATTATGGTAGTTTCTAACCTTATTGGCTATTAGGTACCTCACATGTGGCTGGTATGACTGAGAAACTGAATTTTTTATTTTATTTTCATTGATTTAAACCAGTAGCCACATGTGACTCGTGTCTCCTCTAGATTAGGGGTCAAGTAGAGTTATGTGAATTTTAGACAAAAGTAGAAGTTGACTTGACCTTCTGTGCCTTTGGTAATTAAGTTTATTTTTCATTCATAATTTGTAGTTAAAATAAAAAGTACTGGTCATTCCAACAAATACAGAAGGACTGTTGTCCCCCAACCAAAAAAGAGTATTGTGTTGGAGGTTGATTATTTTAGTTTTTGTGGTTCCTCATATATCTCCCCTGCCAGGTGGTATGAGGCAGTGGAAAGAATGCTTAATTAGCAGTCAGAAGTTTTGGGTTCTGGTGTCGGTTCTGCTGGTAACTACTTAGATGTATGACCTTTGGCTAGTCATTTTTCCTACCTGGGCATGAGTTTTCTCATCTGGAAAATGAGGGGGTGGGTTCAAAATGATCTCTCCATCTATTCCAGATCAAAGTTTCTATGATTCTGAGTCTTTTTCTTCGTTCTCATGGCCAGGATGGTGGCTGAGGGTTTCTCTTTGTGTAGTTGCTGAGTGTACTACGTCCTGGTGATGGAAACATCTAGGGAGATACCTTGGACCCTTGGATCCGAAAGAACCCCGAGGAAAGTCAAGGTCTGCTTCAGTATTGTTTAGTTTTCTAATCCAAGATAAATCTAGAAAATCAAGAACAGGTAGCATTTAGCAGTGCATACTTGATTCACGAGTCAGTTTAGTCTGAAATGGCCTTGTTTTGCTACTTCCAGAGTTGAACGTGGAGGTCACGGTTTCAGAGAGGGTGTTTGTAAGATGGGCCAAAGTGAAGAATATTGAGTGAGAGAGAGGGGGGTAGGATTGTTAGCCAAAATGAGCTTGGGACGTTAGTTCAGCAAGTAAAACCATAACTCCTACTGCTTGGTAAGCCTGAAGAAGGAAATTCAGATATGAGACATTCTTTGGTACCCAGGGAAGTTAGGGTTAAGGAAAGATGTTTGGAGTGACTTCATCTGTAGAAGGTTGGATTTTGAAGGAGGAGATGAATCACAAATGAAGAGAAAGAGGAAGGAAAGAACATTGGCCAGATTTGCAGAAGCAGGTAGGAGGATGTGAAGTGTTCCAAAGGACAGTGTGGTAGGATGTGTCAAACCAGTACAGAGGGAGAGAGGCATCAGCTGGGGCTGAATAGAGACAAGATGCTTATTTGGTGATTTAATTTTGATGTTTGGTAATGACATAGGCTAATTGTGTTGTTATCGTGTGATAGGGTGGCAGGGTTAAAACATGTATTGATGCGGTCATGCTGGTGAATTCCCATTGAAAATAAAAGCTCCTTATACCCTGTCTCCATAGGATCGTTCAGACACGGTTGCATCTTGTAGCTTTATTTTTATTTTTTAACTGGCTATCTTTATGTATGGGAACAGTCATCTCCAGAGATTCATTTTCATTTCAGAAAACTTCTAAAGGTGTTAATTGCATTTTTCAAAACTCTTATGTAATTATTTAAAATTATTCCACCGGCACCATAAATCAGAACTTTTCCCATTATATCGCCAAGGAACATTTATGACCTGTTTAGACACTTTTGATTTATAGGTTTAGGAAACAAGAATATAGAAAGCATTGCCAGGTCTTAATTTGGAAATTTCTTTAGCCACGTCTGTTTCTGCAGAAAAGAGGAAAAGAAAGCTGGTGGGAGAGGTGATTGGGAGCTATGGCCTCACACACACCAGTGAGACGTGAGAAAAAGAGGCACAAGACCCAGTTTGGGGGACCTGCTCTGAAATGAGCAATTAGGGTGTCTTTCACGAGTTGTTTAATCTTTCTAGGCGTTATTTTTAAATGCTGGTTCCAGGTAACAGGGTGCTTAATTCTGAGTGAGTTATTTAACTTTCTTGACCTCAGTTTCCCCATCTGTTAAATGTAGATGAATCATAGCGTCTGGATTGTGGCACACATTAAATAAGTTTGTTGATTTCTGCATTGACAAACATTTGTCTTTGAAACACCTACTAAGATGCAGGCAGCGTGTTAGGTGTCATGTGAAGGTGACAGGAGGGGTCAACACTGACACTGCGCCCGACATCGCTCGGTGCTTTCAGTCTGGAGTAGGTTGATACCACAGATAAATGCGAATGACCCCTGGTGTGAAACTGTTCTTGGTAATTGTCAAATAGTAACGGTAGCAACTCCAGTTTAGATGTCATGAAACGCTGGAATGCACACATTTAGAAAACTGATCACAATACGTCTGAAATCGCGCAATTCTAGGAATTTAGCGATGACAAAAATTGCATGTGGAAGAAGGTTAAGGAAGAGTTGATATTCTGAGCTGAAGAATCACGATTTTTTTTTTTAAGTCTCAGCAGGCTGAAATTCTCGATCAAAATGAAAAAGATCTTTCATGGGAATAAATGCACAGCCCATACCCTTGCCCAAGTGCAGAGTAAAGAGCTCTAACTTACCAGTGGTTCAGGTGATAGTTAGGGGATGATTGTAAAACCAGTAGGAGCCAGTTGTGCCCTACTGAGAGGCGGGGGCACCGAGGACCCTAGGCTGCATTAATAGCGTAATGAAGAATTGAGGCTCTGTCCTCCTTGGGGGACAGATGACACTTGGCCTGCTGTGCTTATTTCTGGATGCTACATTTGAAGGGGGTAGGGGCAGACCGGAGCGGAAGGCCTTGTACGTGCCATGTCAAATGCTGTCCTGATCTCTGAAACAAAACCAGGTCTTATTTGGTACTTTAAGGGGAACGACAAAACCAAGACAGTGTGAGGCCCTGGTAGAAAGGGGCAGAATCGCTATGGTGCAGGGTTAAATTGAATCATCCCTTGGGATTAAGGTGGTCCCTCAGTGGGCAACTCCCAGAATCCAGGTGACCAAAGAGAAGTAAGGTCTTGCCAGCACTGGGTGTTCAGCCACTATTTGTGGCTGTTCTGTGGCCCTGATGAAGTGTGGGCTGTGGCCTTTCTCTAGGTTTTTTCCTGCGTCAGGCAAGAGCCTCCAGAAGCAGAGCCAAATGAAGTAGAGATGCCTTGAGCAATGAACATCCTTTTTCAGGGTGTCTGGTGTTGGCAGCAGCTCAGGAAATGGCTTTTCCCGCCCTTCCAGCCTTATCTCCATTCAGGATTCTTTTCATTTGACGAAATTAGCAAGACAAATGCTAAGACGGATGATTTTTTAAAAAAATCTAGATCGCTGTTGACCCACAGCAGGTACAGGACTACGGCATGTATTGGACTTAGTGACTTGAGTTTATTCACTTCGCTATAAAATGTGAAGTGGTTCATGTAATCCTTGAATCATAGTTAATATTCACTTTGTCTTTTTTAAACTTTCAAAGAATCTGATCATTGATTGCTCTATATAAATCCTTTTTTTTTGGCATGTGAGGTCACTCCATCACGAAACTGTCATCGACAAGATTTTAGCCCCTGACTTGGTGACACAGAGGTACCTGTCTTGCCATTGAATACGCGTGGCACATGTAGAGATGTTGTTATTTAACGTGCACTTAGTTACTTCTTCTTAGCCCTACACTACAAGTTGAGAAAGAAGAAAGAGTGTGGAATTTGTCTCTTGGACCTTATAGTTTAGAAAAAATACACGCATGAAACAAATAGAATGAGAGAAGGAAGGAACAAACGAATAAAAGAGAGAGAAAGAGAAAACATTAATTCGTTGGTTTATTCATTTGTTTATAAATTCATCAAATATTTGTTAAGGGGCTATTTTGTACCAGGCACTCTTTTTGGCATTTGGTGAGTTAATTACTATTTGATAGAATGTGGAAATGTCCAGCATAGACAGTAAATGCGGCAGCAGGTCAGGGAAGTGATACCACCCCCAGAGTTAGCACCATGGGCAAGAAGATGCCTGAGTTGTAGAGCGGCCTCTTCCGCTGTCTTACATGTGTACGTGTGTTTGTTTTTCTGTCGAGGAGGATGATTTGCCTAATGGAGGAGTATTTTTTGTTCAGACGCGGCTCATTTCTCCTTTTCTATAACATGCGATTTCACAGGTCTAGATGGGACTTGAGTTGTCCTTTCTGCACCCACTTAGTTCAAAAGGAACACGTGAATAAAAATGAGCGAGAGCCATCTTCACCCCAGCACAGTGAGGCTGCCTTCGAAGAATTCGCACCAAGGCCACACCTCTAGGTTGAGGGATAGGAGCCTTGCTGCCCAGAGGGAGTGATGTGTCCAAGACCAATGGCGGTCTTGATTGTGTGGTTTTCTTAGAGCTCTCTTTCCTCTCCTGAGGGCTTAGCCTACAAGACCTTAACATTTTTTAAGTTTTGCTCCTGTATTAGATGTGGATTCTCTTCATGCTTTCGTTCTATCTAACTGTATAATAAGATGTCCACGTCTGATGCAGCATTATTTAAACGCTTTGGCGACCAAAATATCTCATCCTTGAGTCTCTGCTCCTTAGCATCCATATTTTTGGTTCTGTGTCAGACTCACCCTCCAAAAACTCGCAAGAGTCAAAATCTCTGGATCGGAAAGGTCGGAATAAGCAGGTTTGAGAGCGTGCCAGGATAGGAATACAGAACATCACCCTCTGCAGACTTAGGGGAAAGTGTGTTTGGCGGGGGGCGGTGTTTGAGCCAGCTCAGGTCAAAGCTGGCAGAGATCATGTTACATACTGGACATGATCTAGATGAAGAGCACAGACCATGCCCTGAATGGGAAGAATGAGGAGAGGAAGAGATGAATGCATTTTTGAGATGAGAAATTTGGGTGAAATTGGGAAAAAGAAGAAAAACCCTTTGATCTCAAAGAAAGGGAGTTGTAGCAGGAATTATAATTGCCCCAGCCTTGTTAAATACCTTGCAGTTCCCCGGTGTTAATGGTTCATGCTGTCTCCCGTGTGAACATGTGTACACACTCTTCCCAGTAGCTGAAATATCCTTTCCCAGCCCTGCCTGTCCCAGCTACCTGGGACAGACCCATTATCCTTAAATATGCAGCATAATCCTTGTCTTATTCTAAAAGCCCCTTTATTCCCTAAGGCCAAGGAGAGAGCCCCTCTTCTCTGCCCTTTGCATGGATGTCTCTCTCTTTTTAATTCAGCAGATGATCAAATGATGGCTGATGCCATGCCATGCACTCTGAGAACACTGAGAGAGTTCTACTCCTTACCTTGGGTAATGAGGGTGTTGGAAACTTTGAAAGGGAGCTTAAAACCAGCTCATTAGGTCAAAGAGCCCTGATTGTTTGGGTGTAAGCTGAGCCCTCTCTGGGGCCATGGTGGCTGAGGTTCCACCAAAGGTTTTCCTTCCCAGAGACAGTGGTGGCAAAATATCATCAAAACATAGACTGAGGGTTCCGTAAATTAGGTCTCATGTTGGCCAGCCTATATGTTCTCAGCGCTCAGGGCAGACCCCGCCATAGATTATCCCAGTGGGTCCTTGAGAATTCATTTAAGAAATCAGCAAACTCCTTCACTCACCCAAGTGATGAAGTGGCTGGTGGATCTGGCGAACCCCGGTGACCTGGAGCTGGAAGTGGGGCTGCCTCATGACCCTGGATTTAAAAAGCAAAACAACCAAGGGCCTTCTTGCATTGTTAAGATTCACTGGATGAAAGGGCGGCTACTACTTAGTTAAAGTTTGGAGTTAGGGTTGATACTAAAACTAACAGAATTTTGGAGTTAGGGTTGATACCACGTCACAGAAAAATAAGAGGTCGACGAGAGTAAAAAAACAAAACAAAACAAAAACCGTTTTGCCTTCTGGTACAGTATTTCATTATAGCAAAAGGAGAAGATTGAAGGAAAAGCAGTGTGTAGTACCAATAAGAATGCTATTAGGAAACATTTAAGTGCTTCCCAGGCATTGACCCATTTTATCACATTTAATCCTTGTAACAACCCTCTGGGAAAAGTCCTGGGATTAGTTCCCTTTATAGGTGTAGAAACTGAGGCACTTAGAGACGAATAATTTACCAAAAGTACAGTCAGGAAGTGGTGCAGCCAGCATTAGAACCCATAGCAGTCTCTCTCCAGAGCTGTCATAGGAAAGTGTCTGGGTGCCTTTTATGATCAGGGACATAATAAGTCCCGTCACCGTGATGTCCCGTCTTTACATCTAAGATGCTGTTGCCAGGAGAGCTCCAGCACCATACAGGCTAGGGCTGCTAGGACACTGCCTGGTGCCCAGTGATGTATTGGAAGAAGATGAAAAGTCTGTCTACCTGTTTGTCTTTGTGTCTCTCTCTTCTCAGTAATGGAAATGGAAATGTGAGGAGTTCCTGAATCAAGGAGAAGTAACTCAAGACGGTGCATGAGCCCTTGTTCCACTGCCTCTCCTCCCAGCCTGGCTGTGGCCACAGACAGATTCAGGGCCAATTTCACGTTCACGCGGTGGGCCCGGGTTGTCACTGTGGATTCCTGTAAGAAGCAAAGAGGCTGTCAGAATTTTACCTTTCTATTATTTCAGGTTCTATTCATGCTGACCAATCAGTGGCTCTTTGTCACATCTGTTTGCCAAGTGAGTAAAACTGGACCCGCCTCTTTGTTCTTCCAGACCTAGTTCTAGCCCCCAGCCCGGTCTCCAGCTTGGCGTATGGTACAAAAGCCTTGTTTCAGAGCCCTTCAAGTCCCACACCTCTCCTTACTAGCTGTGAGATACTGGGTAAGTCACTTCAACTCTCAGAGCCTGTTTCTTCATCTGTTAAGTGGGCACAATAATGCCTCCTTCATAGGCTTGTTTTGAGGATTAAGAGATATTATGGAAATTGCCAAACCCATCATGAGCTCCCGGTAAATATGAGCTGCATTTCTCAGCCATCCTGTTACCAGGCGCCAGCCCTTCCCTCCTTTTCCCTTTCTTTGGCAAACCCTGTTCCGAGGTCCTGGTACATACCTCCTAATTTGTAACCGGCAGGCTGTTTTCAGTACTCCCAGCACCACCTCCTTGATCCTGACTGGCTTTGGGCTTTGTTTTCTTAGCTCTTATCCCAAAGTCACCTGAGCTCTGTAACCAGGAAGCAAGAGGCTCCCTAAGGCAGGACTGAGCTCTGGCGGGGAGAATCACACCCCTCCTCTTTCATCCACCAGCCAAGTGACCTCCGACCAGTCTCCTGACACTTGCTGACATCGGAGAGGCTGCTGGGCGCTAGACACTTGTGGCCAGATGCTCGCCAGGCATCAGATCAAAGATGCACACCAAGGCTCTCGAATCAGGGAAACTGAGTTTAAAGATTGACCCCCCCACACACACCTCAAAAGTCATAAAAGAAACCTCTGTCCACTGCGAGGCAGGTCATCGCTCCCATTTTACAGATGAGGAAATACAAACAAAAAACTTTTGTGACTACCTAGTTTGTCGGTGAGTAGCAAAGATTGGATTCAAACCTGCCTCTCTCGCACTGCAAACTCCAGGTAACCTTCTCCGTGTGCCACGGTATATATATAATAGGGTTCCTGTTTGGTAGGTTATCATGAGAAGGATGAGGGAGTATATGGCGGGGCTTTGCCACTTCAGAAGGCTGGCCAGAGGGAAGGACCGTGGCTGTTGACGTTTTACACTGTATGTGCCGAGCCGGGAAGACGTCGGAGTAGCATGAGGTAGAGAGAAGAAAAGTTGGAGGGGGGAGAAGAAGTTGGTAGGTCAGTGGGATGGTGAAAGGATAAGAAAGGGTGTCAGAGAACAGTTCACCACAGAGCTCCCTGATTTCAAAGGCCTGGCCTGTTGGGTTGTGACATTACATAGATGTGTCCTGACCCATCTCAAAAATTGGACCTCACTGAATTTAATTAAGATCAGTTAGACATTCCTCCTATTGTTCAAACACACAATACCTTATTTGTCTGTAAAGAACAAAGTTCTATATGACCTGAAAGCTTCCTGCTTCATCTATTGCTTTTCCTCAGGAGGGATGAAATGCCATTTAAAACAATAAAAAATAAATAATTGGCCTGCAGGCTGGACTGTCTGCTTTTCTGTATGCATTTTCTTAAGACGAGAGTTAACAGGTCTCAAAAGGAATCTAATATCTCTGTGATGCTATGCTTCCTTGCCAATTTCCCTTTTCATCCAGCCCAAACCTTGCCTGTGGCTTCAACCTGAGATGGAAATGCCAGCCCCCACCAGTAGTTACCTGGCACATAAAGCTTCCCTCTCTCCTTTCCGCTGTGAAACAGACAGAAGCAGGTGAATGGCTTGCGAGCTTGGACCAGAAATTGAGAACATTGTTTTGGTGGGAGCGGGCGTGATGGAAAGAGAGAGCTTTGATGGTTAAAGAAGAAGGGAAAAAATCACAAGGAAAAAGGACATAAATGTGTTTGGAAGTCAGGTGATTTTAGCCTCCTCCTCTGAGACCCCCACTCAGTTCACCAAGTCCTAAAGCATGTTAGTGATTTATTCAATGGAGCACAAGTTACTGATGTTTCACAGGGTTTATGACCTGGAGAGGATCAGAATAAGAGCTTTTGAGCTGTTTTCCAAAAAACAGTTTTCCCTCCCTTTGTTCCCTGATATTCTGTTGACACTATAGTGCCTAAGATTCAAGAGTTCTCAAATCCTGTTTATATTTTTTAACTATATTCTTGGTAGTTTTATATATGACATTAATCGTAAGCTATAAAGCACCTAGAAATTAGTTCCTCTGCTAGGGTAAAATGTGTACCTGACACATAATAAGTAGTTAGTAGTGATAGTTTTTGTTATTATTATTTTTTATTTATTTATTTTTTTTAATTTTTTTTTTTGCGGTACGCGGGCTTCTCACTGTTGTGGCCTCTCCCGTCGCGGAGCACAGGCTCCGGATGCGCGGGCTCAGCGGCCATGGCCCACGGGCCCAGCCGCTCCGCGGCATGTGGGATCTTCCCG
>NC_041231.1:23667667-23705653 GCF_002837175.3 Physeter macrocephalus
ACGAACCCGTGTCCCCTGCATCGGCAGGCGGACTCTCAACCACTGTGCCACCAGGGAAGCCCCGGTTGTTATTATTATTAAAGAAAATATGGAGGGTATCTTATTCATCTTTCTCTTTGTTTAGGTGAAGCGTGGAGTCTCAGAGAGGTGAGGGGATGTGCCCACAATCACACTGTTAGCTCATGACAGTGTCATTGGCAGATCCCCGCGTCCTATCTAATACTCCTACACCGTCTCAGGGTTAAACAGAGCACTTGAGGCCACTTTGGGCTAGAAAAGATCTGCCTACCTGTTGATGGACCTGTTGGGAGAGTCCCAATTTGGAATTCCTTGCGAAACTACCTGAGCTTTCAAAGAGTGGGAAGTGGATGCTGAGGGCTGTGGACCTGAAGGTCCTGCTTCAGATTCTGTCCCTGAGTCCGTACACGTTTCCTCTCTTGCCAGCTTCCCTCTTCCACCCCCTGTCCCCTGCCAAGAACTGGCCTCATCACTTTTCTCTAGGAAAGACCACCAAATCTTTGGATTTTTCTATGGTCTCTTTTCAAGGCAGAGGTGTGTGTGTGTGTGTGTGTGTGTGTGTGTGTGTGTGTGTGTGTGTGTGTGTGTAATCGGTGACTATTAAGGAAAGAAAAGCCATAGAGAGCTGTAGGGCCCCAGAAAGGGTTTTCGATGTCGCAATTTCTATGCCACACAGTGTGGAAGGCAATTATCTTTGGAGGGGATTCCGCAGCCCTGCGCGGGCTTCCCTGGTGTAAGATTTATTGTCAGCTGGATTGCGTGTTCGTTATGAGAGCATTTACTCGGCATCTAAAGCGCTGTCAAGAGTGCTACTTCCTGAATGCTTCTGAGGTGGCAACTGCTAAGCTTCATTTTCCCGTCTTGGAGATATATTTTTGAAATGGGATGCAGGGATTTGTAAGGCCTTGTGCCTCCCATTGACGCCGACAGGAGCTGCTTCGTTCAACCCTTGCTTGCTGCCGCAGTAATTCACCAGCTGATGCCCAGAGCCCTCCTCCCTGCCCGCCTGGCTTGCACGCCAGGGCACCTGTCGTGGGGAGCGAGCCTGGCAGCGCGTCCCGTTGTTTGGGGGGGACTCATGCCAGCTCATCAATCTCGGAGTTAACTGTTGTCTTACTTAAACAAAGGATGGACGAAAGCTCCTCTTTTCCTCTTTTTTTTTTTTTTTTAATCCCTCTTCCTTTTATATGGATCTTATGGATCTTATGGATGCCTGAGGAAAACTTGAGCTGCGAGCCAGCTAAATATACTGTATCATGAAACCTTAGGGACCACTGAAATGGGAACAGTGGCCCTTTACTGCTAAGAAGGTGTTTTATTGAAAATGCACCGACATACCTCTCCCCGGAGAGGGAGCAAAGGAGAAGGCAAGATGCCCGTCAGTAATACAGGTGGTTCTCTTAGGTGAGCTAAAATACAGAGTTTGGCACTCCTGTGCTCTGAGCCAGCCGGCAGTAGAGTAGACGGATGTTCATTTTTACATTAAAAGTGCCATATTTCACCCTCGGCATCTCCTCCCACGCCCCCCCCCCCGTTTTTTTGTGTGTCTTAATTTATATATTCCAGTTAATAGTTCATTACATGGCCTTTCTCTCTCCAGCTTTTGAAAGTTATCTTTGGAATAAGTTGAGGTAGTCGAAATGTCCTAGTCCTGGCAGGCTTGCCAGCAGAGGGCAGGCTTTAAAGAAGGTTTTGACATGAGGGTGTGTCAGCCTAGGGTCACAGGAGGGTGGCGTGGGCCGGGAGGGAGACTGGTGAGCCTTGTTCAGAGGGCAGGATGGAACACGCTCCCTCTCTCTCTTCGCAGGCCTGCTGCGTACCTCGGGTCACCCGAAAAACTGACTTTCCTGCCTAAAGGTGGCCGGTGCCTTAAAATGATACTCAGCGATTTCGACATAATTAAACATTTTAAAAAAATATTCAAATGTCATGTCATCACCCAAGAGCCATTTTTTCTTTTCCTCTTCAGTGACCCAGTTCTGCTTGTGTCTAAAATCGAGAGTTGGCACATGGGTGTGTCGTCAGCACTGTCACTCTTCGAGGGGAGGGGGGAGGATAAGGCCTCGTGCTTAATGGTGATAGTGAGTCTTTTTTCCTGATACCTGAAGGAAAGAGCTCTTTGGGAAATGACCTCCTGCCCTAAAACATGTCCCTTTTTGAGGCTTTTGTGCACCTCGGTGTAATCTGTTCTAACCTTATGGTAGAAGCAGTCCAGTAATACATTGTACATTATATTAAACCGAGATTATAGTTTGAGCATAAATGAGAGAGAGTAATTTGTTACTGTCAGTCAGATGCAGAGTTTGGAATGGATGTTGCCATTTTTCTTTCCCAGACATGATTTTGTTTACCGGTGACATTCTATGAATATCTTTACATTTCGAGTGAGGGACATTTTTTTTTTTTTTTTTTTTTGAGAGGGTGGTAAATGTTTTCCATAGCTTTTGTACCCATCATATTCATAAGTCACCTGAATGTTGACATGTCACAGTGTGTATCTAGAAAATTAACCAGGAGCAATCGCATTAAAAAGAAGATGCTGATGACAGTTTGGAGGGTGTCACGGGAAGAAATGTAAACTCCTGCGCAAGAGTGAGAACTTGCAGTCTTTTCCCTTGGCTGAGCGGGGAGCAAAAGAAAAGCAACATAATTGCCTTCATTGTCCACAGACATAACAGCGACATAAACAATAGCAATCTGGAGCTAACTGCCTTAGCTCCCTGTAGATGGATGATGTATTAATTTATATTTTTAAGTAAAAGCCCCACTTGAATCAAGAAGGAACGGCAGGTCCTTGGAGACAAGTGCCCAAATGTCCGGAATCCGGCATGTCTGTTGCAGTTTCGTCTCTCTAATTGGCTGCTGGTTGGCGGTCTTTGGAGACGTGAGAAATAACGGAAACAGGGCTCCTTCTGGAGAGACTCGCTTCCCTGGGCAGGTCATCAAGCCCACTTCTGGAGTGAGGGGCCTAAATTCTGTAGTCCTGCTCTTTCAGCGTGCTCTCCTCTAGCAACAGGGTCAGTTGGTTGACTCTCTCTAAGTTCTGTCGTTTCAGAATATGTTCTGGGTACTCCACGAAACGAATGGTTAAAAAGAAAGGACATAAGTGTTCAAGGAAGGGCTGTTTGGAAGAAGATGGGGAATTGAATTAAGATTTTGGCCCCTTGAAATTCCCTGGCGGTCCAGTGGTCAGGACTCCACGCTTCCACTGCAGGCGGCACGCGGCCGATCCCTGGTCGGGGAATTAAGATCCTGCATGGTGCACAGCACGGCCAAAAAAAAAAAGAAAGAAAAAAGAAAAAAAGAAAAAGATTTTGGCCCTCATGAGCAAGTTGATTTTTTTCAACCCATCAAACTGTTCATCCCTTGGTAGAGATAACTGACTTTATCTGGGGAGGTGTCTCGCTCTCAGTGTTGCTTAGGAATATGTGAGCCAGTGCCCATTTACATGTCCTTTTTCTGGTCATTGCCAAGCAGCTCCGGCTGGAGCCGAGGACCACGTGGGCCCAGCACCGTGGCTGGTGTCTCCTCCTTGGCCGTGCCATCCATCGAAGTGTGGGAATAACGTCCCGACAAGATGCTCCTTCTGACTCTGCGTTGAATACATCTTATCTACATTCTCAGCTCTGAATGGGCAGTAAAACCTTTCACTTTCTTCTGCGTTCAAGGCTAGGGCTCAGCAGAACCAAATAAAATACATGATTTGAGTCCCAGGTGTGTTATTTGGTGGTTAGAGTTTGGTGTGGGATCATAGTAATCTGTTCTTAAGTACACAGCCAGCTGCACAATGGACTCATTTAGCAACTGACAGGTTTCTTAATATGTGGTGTTTGAACAAGGGCTGTATCTGTTGTGGGTGTTAGGATGTGGGCATCAAAAATATTTTTCAGTAGGGTATTTAGCATTTCCTTCACTCTTCCTTAAACATTAGCCCTCCCCCCCCCCCCACAGGTATTCATTTTATATTATCATGGCCTCTCTTTTTCTGGAACTATTCAGTGTCTTGTTTCCCCTTGTGGCCCGTGGAGCTGGGTGTGTTTGATTCTTAGGGAAAAGAAAAAAAAAATCACTTTGCCTTTCTGAACTTCAGCTTCCTCCTCTGTAAAATGGGGATTGCAATTTCTGTGCACATTGTGACAACTAAATGAACCCCTGTGGCTGAGTAACCCGTCTAAAGCCTGCCCCTCAATCCACAGTTTTCTAAAGCTCCTGCGATCCAAATGTCCAAATGCTGCTGCTTTTATTTTTATTTTATTTATGTTTTTGCCTTTCTGACCCAGCCTTTCCAAAATGACCTGGCGCTCATAGAACAAATGGCATTAGCTAAGTCTTCTAAATCACTGCACCTTTTCACATTTCTGTTGTATTCCAGCCATTGAAAGTCCGGGTTCTCACTGAATCCCAGGCACAGGGCAGGTAGACAGGACCACATGGAAAGGGATCTTGTTTTTTGTTTTTAAAATATTTATTTATTTGGCTGCGCCACGTCTTAGTCGAGGCACGCGGGATCTTCGTCGCGGCATGCGAACTCTTAGTTGCCGCACGTAGGATCTAGTTCCCTGGCCAGTGATTGAGCCTGGGCCCCCTGCGTTGGGAGCCTTAACCAAAATGGCCTGGGTATATAAAACTTATCCAGGTTTCTCTCTGATGGTACATTTCCTTGCCTAGAAGTAGTCTCTGAGTCACCATGTCATGTTTGGAGAGAGGGTGGGAAGGGCTCCAGGTGGCCTCTGCTTTTGCTAAGCTACTCTGTCACCTCCCCCCCTTATCCAAACCATCAGTCCTCGAAACACCACCTCCCCAAGGGGCCTTCCCAGACCTCTCCTGATCCACTCATCTCCCCCTGCTCTGTGGTCTCATGGTGCTTAATGCCACCAGCATGCAATTTAGTATTTGTGTAACCACCGCATTGCATCACTCTCTAATTATTTTGTGTGAGGCTGGACTCCACAGCTGGGTCACAAGCTTCTGTAATGTTTGTTGTTTGCTTGTTTGTTTGTTGTTTGTTTGGATGCTTCCGGAGACAATTAGCTTACAAACGCAGACCCGCAAAGGAGGTAGGCCAACTTGTAAAAGCATGCTTGAGTTTTATGGATGCCTCTGAAAGAATTTGTCTTAAAAAAAAAAAAAAAAAAAAGAATTGCTTCTTTAAAGGGCACCCTGATGTTGTTCACAGACGTTAAATCTCTAATGAATTTTAATACCTTTGAAAAAAATCGCATGTGGATTTTGAAATGAACATTTCTCCTCTCTCACTGTGCCTTGGTTGGAGAGAACTTCCTATATTTTTATTTCCTGTCTTTGGGGCCCTGCCAGCCCCTACGGAAGGAGGGCCTTGTCTCTTTAAGAGTCAGAACTCCACTGATTTATGGTACACTGGCAGATTTAAGGCCCCTCTCCCCAAAAAAGAATGCCCTTGGTTCTCTGTTGAATATTCATGAGAGGGTGGGGTCACATTTTTGTGACCTGAACAACTTCCATTAATAAATTTGTTATCTGACACAAAAACACTTTAGGGTGGAGCTCGATCAGTGCTGCACCCATTTAACATCTGATCATAAGTTGACAGTCAACTGGCGCTTTTGTCTCTTTTGCTGGTGGATTAATGGGGGGATTGTCTGCTCCCGAGCTGACATTGAAATTCAGGCATTTGCTTGATCGGAAATAGTATCAATATGCTTTCTGGTTTGTAGTAACCTGCGTTAACACCTCAAATGGAAAAATACTTTCAAGTAAAACTGAAATTAGTGGAGTAGGATTTGTGGCCTTTTTTTTTTTTAATTGAGGGAAAATACGTAATCATTAATGTCACGACTACTTTTCCTCGAATATTTTTGAGAAAAATAATTAAAAAGAGTTTTGTTTGTTTGTTTTGTAAGTATAGGCCAAAAAGTTTTTCCCTAAATTGAACAAGGGTGAATTAGAGAGGTGATTCTAGAGCTGCCGAAAATGACTAAATTAACCTGGCACCGAAATCGGGCCACTTGAGCCCACCAACTTTAGCGTATTGGTGACTTTTTTTTTTTTCCCTCACACTGTACTCAGCTTTAAACAGCATTAAAGAGCAGTGACTAATAGAGGTCATCTTCAAGTGCTCATTGAGAGTAGCCTGTGTTGATGTTGTTGTATAAATAAGAACGGAATTTAGAGAATTATTTCTTAGCGAAAGAGTGGCAGATGCTTTCTTCAGCAGCTGTCGTTCTAGAGGGCAAGGAGCTTGGTTCAGCAACGAGGTACGTTGGTTGTTATTTATTTCAACCCCCGTGTCGGGTTCGTTTTCCTCTGTGCGCACAATCACACTCTGGCGAACCCGGCTCTTGGAAAGAAAAGGGGGGAAATAAAAGAGGCCAAGGCTGGGTTAAACCAGGGACGTGAAGCGAAAGTTCTCCCGCAAAGGCCGTTTTCGAGGAAGTTCTCCTGCGCTGCCTTTGAGCCCCGCATCCCCTTCCGATTCTAAACAGTTGCTCCGAGCAGTCGGGGTGTGCGCCGGACGCGCCGGTTCCCCTGCGTTGCCGTCGTTCGGGTTGCTCTGAAAGGCCGGGACAACTCTTTGTCAGTTTCCAAGAGGAAACAAACACCGCCACCCCACCAAAAAGCCCCGACCCGGCAGCCCTTGCCGGAGGGAGAGATGCGCGCCGCGCCCGGCTTCCCAGACGTCAGCCGGAGGCGGGTCAAAGGGTTAACAGCAATTAAGCGGAGTTGCTCCCGAAACAAAAGCCGGGTTTCAGCCGAGCGTGATTTCACCTGCCGCGCGGAGGGGGGCCGGGGGGCGCGGGCGCGGGGCGCGGGCCGCGGAGCCCATTGTGTGGGGCGCGGCGCGGCGCGGGGTGTTTAGAGGCGGGTTGTGATTGGTGGAGCAGGGCGGGGCGGGTGGGCGCGGCGCGGCGCGTCTTGTCAGCCCGCGAGCCGGAGCGCCCCTGCGCGCGTGCAGTCCGCCTGCACGCCGAGGCCGCCGGACCCCACGCCCGGCCCGCGCGGGCGCCCTGAGCCGGCTCCGCGCGCCTGGCGGCTACATGGAGAGTGTCAGGTTGGTCCCTGTGATTGATCTTTGCCGTTCTGCTCTCCTTCCCCGGGCTCCGCAGTGCCAGCTTCCTGGGGCCTCACTGGGGAAGGCAGGAGCGCCCGAGGGTTTCTAAGTTGAGTCTTTTGGAAAAAAAAAAAATAATATTAACCATCGCTGTTTACCAACTTGGGTGGGAGTTGCGCTCTGGAAGTGGAGGCGGGCGGGGGGGAGGGAGTGGAGGGGTGGGAAGAAGCAGCTCCAGGCCTGTGGGTCCTGGAAGAGAGAGATTTCCGCCGCCCCCCCCCCCCCGTTTCTCTCTTGCTCTCCCTTTTTAAAAATGTTCATGGGTGGGGTGTAGTTGAGAGTTGAAGGAAGTCCTGCTGCTTGTGTTTTGCTCTCGCGCTCTCGCTCGCTCTTTTTTTTTTTTTTTTTTTTTTCGTTTGCGACTGGTTTTCTGCCGTTCTGGCCTTCAGGCAGCCACTTTGGTAAAGCCCTCGCCATCACTCCATTCGGGGGAAGTATCTGGGGTGTGATTTATGTCACTTTCAGAACGTGTGACATATACAAGGAGCCTTCCATCTCAGGGTAACCCGTGTGGATGTTTCTTTGCTTCTGATAGTTTGTTTCTATATCTGTCTAGCCTATTTTCAGCTTAGCTATTCAAATTCAAGGAGTTCACACACAGTCAAGGGGGGAGGGGGACGAATAAAGCCGCACACAGAAAAGGGCAGGCTGGCGGAGGGACACTCAGGCAGGTTTGGGCGTCTCAGCCTCTGTTGCATTACTTTGCTGGTTAATTAAGTAGTAAGTGGGCTTTGGGTTAGGACGTGCAGCAGACTGAGGAATTGTCAGGGGCTGCTCCCGTCCGAACCGGCTTTGAAGGTAGCTACCTCAACTGTCAGAACTGCCTGAAAGACGGTCAGTGGAAACGAGACTTTCTTGGTTCCCCCCGCCCAAGTGTCGTGATGGGAAGGAGGGGACCTTTAGGAAGTGGGTGGTAAAGTTTTAGAGCAAAGTACATATAGACTCTTTCCTCTTTGGGATTAACTCCTTCAGGGCCTGCCGGTTCGGAGTAAAATATCTAATAATTTTATACTCTTGTCCACACAGACCAAGTGTTCTAATCAAGCCAATTTAAAAATGCAAATCACCTAATTTCCATAGATTCCAACATTCTGAAAGTGACACGTTTGGGGGAAAAAATTAAGCCTAATAACAGGAAATGTGAATCATACTATCAGTGACTAATCTGCTTAAGAAAAAAATGTTACATTTATTTTATTAGGAAGTCAGTGTTAAAGAAGCCATTTTTTTTAACTTCAAATCGAGTGAAGTTTTTATTTTAGAGGCGGCCTTTTTTTTTTCCATTTGTTTGTAATAGATTTTCCAAGAGGAATGCTCAGTCAAAGCTGGTTTATGTGGTAAAGTGTTCAAGCTAGCATGTCATTGTCAAAAACCTCAAACATGATCACATTAAGATTCTAGTTTAGGATCTGTTGCTGTTATTGTTGTTTAAAAGAATACAAAGCTTTCTCGAATATTAAGACTCCTCACTAAGTAAACCGAATGAAGACTGAAGCACATTGTTCTAATTGATGCCCTTCGCTTACATTGAAAAAAGGTCTACTTCTATTTTACGTGATTCTTTGTAGCTGCCTGACACATTTCAGTGGAAAGTGTGTAAAAATGAAACCAAAATACAGACTGCCTACCCAGAGACACTGGCTGACTTACTCTAGGATGTGATAGAGCTGAACTGAAAACGGATTGGGCTGACACTTGATAATCAAAGTTGATTTATTGTTCATTAGTACTGCATTAGCCCTTTCAGGCAAGACAGTTATTTGTGTAGTGGCCTGTCAAAAGCAAGACTGTAAGCACCTGTCATTTCTGCGGCATGAGATAAGCAACCAGATATTAAGATGATGCAAATAAAAATATGTTGGACTAGGTCAAGGGCCACATGATCATAAATTTTTTCTTTAAAAGAAAAAAGATCATGGGTCACTACCAATCTGTAAGAAGAAATCTATTAACTATATATACATATATATATATATATATTTTTTTACCCTAGGGACTACTTATAGAATGAAAGTAATGGGCTTTATGCTGTCTTATTTGCCCCCAGAACTTTCTTTTCTACCCGTATGTGCAGCTCATTTGATAAAAAGTTGGTCAGTTAAGGAAATGAGGAGTGTAACATGTCAATTCTTTAATTTGAGTAATTCAAGAAAGGTAGGCTTCCCATTTGTGTTGTGTTTTTAAATAAACATATTTCATTAAGTGAAACTCTCCTAAGCATGGGCTGATTATATGAAGATGTGATGATATCATAGCTAAGCTATGCTAATGTCGGATAATAATGTCAAGGGCATTTTCTGCAACGTGTTTCACTCTCGCTTTTTTTCTTCCCTCCCTGGAAGGGAATGATCTCATGACATACAATAGAAAACAACCTAAGTGTCAAAAGAAAACAAAATTAGTGAACTTTTGTCTGCAGCCATAGAAACGCGGATTAACTCATATTTTTCCAGAGGATGGAATGGAAACATTCTGCAAGAGGCTATATAGTGTATTGTCTTCTCTGAATTTTCATTTGACAGGGATTTTAGAGGCTGTGATCTTAATTAAATCTCAACTAGCTGAAGTAATGCATCTAAAGGCATGCAGTGTTGCGTAACCTTGCTCAGTTGGTAAACCATAAATCATCGGAAAGCTTATGATAGGAGTGGTTGGCCTGAATTTTGTTTGTTTGTTTGTCTACAGTCAAATGTACTGTAAAAACAAAACCCTCACCATCACTGCCTTGTATTTGCATGTTGTCAGGAGCTGTCACTTGAAAGATAAACTCTTTCATGACGCTGACCAGTTCTGCAAACTTTTCAGCCGACCTCCACACAATTGCAAGATAACAGTGAAATTAAAATCCAGATTAATTAAAAGCAATGGAATTTCAGATTTATCTCAGCTGAGTAAGGTGGCAGAAGTGTGTTGGTGCTACAGGGTTTTACTGAGACAGTCAGGAGACGGTAGTGTGACGAGCTTCTTAGCTTGAACTAAAATGTGAATAAAATTTGAATTGGCCAAAAAAAGGAGATTGAAGAAATTTATTTTACTCTGTGGCTTAGTTGTAGATGAACACCACTAAGGGGAAACTTAAAACTATCCTCTTAGGAGTTTGGCAAATAGAATAGTACGAGTCCACCGCAGGTAGTTCTTTGTGATTTATTAGTGAGGGATAAGGCAGCAACAGTTGACCAGAGAAGGTTGGAGTAAACAAATACATAGTGTCTGGTGTGTGTGTTACGTGTTAAAATGCGTATGAATTTGATGACAAGGAGTTACAGTCATTTGATAGATATTAACTAGTCCAGATCTTACAAATTCTACTAGTGCTTGTAAATACTAGGTTATTTACTTTCAGTGTCTTTTAAACAGATGTTTTTTTTTTACTGCTGCATTTTTTGGTTCATATGTATGCTCTAGTAGAAGCAGCCATCTACACATAAAAATTGAGAAAGCTATCGTGTGATATATTGATTTTCTATATCTTTGTACGTAAGATTTCATACAAGACTAGGAGTTATGTTGCTGATAAGCTGTGGCTCTCCGGGGGGCAGAAAAATAATGTAGCTTCGTGTATACCTGCATGGCTGGGTTTGGGGACAGACATGAATTTGGTTTGGTTTGATGAAAGATTTCTATTCTTGGCAATAGCATGATATTTCTGGACATTGGTTTGAGTCATTTCAAAGTGTGCAGTACTTTTTATTTTTTCCCCTCCTCAAAAATGACATTCTAAATTCAGTTTTATTTACTCTTTTTTAAAAAGAGAAAACTCAGCCACCTCTTAGCTAAACAGTCTTCTACAGATGGTGGGAACTTGAACTGTCTGGAAAGACCTGAACTGGGCCTCTCCTTGAGGACTGTAGGAATAATCTCTGAGTCTTTCTTCCTACCTGACAGCTGTTTGAAGAGAAATTAATTTAGAATGAGAGAAATAAATATTGAATACATGCACTGTGCCTCCTTTTCAAATCCGGTTGAAAGCAACTGATCAATGAAGTTGCTGGCTAAATGTGAGGGTGCACTTTTTTGGGATACCTTGGTATCATGTTTTAATTTTTAAGCTTTATCTGGCCCTTAAATCTGAAACATCATTGTTCAAATAACTGAGAACAAGGTAAATCAACAACATCAAAAAGGTCGGCTTCTGTGATTTCTCAAGGGCTTGTTATTTTGTACTTCCCAATTCTATTTGATGTCTTGACAAAACAAGATGACACAGGGGAGAATACATTAAATTTTGATTTTTTTCATCTAACCTGTTACTGTTGTGGCAGCTTAATTTCTTTTACTTTGTCCTGAAGATGGCTTTTTGTACAATTACTCTAATTGTCACACCACTTCATGAGTGTGGGTCTTCATGGCTTTCCCATTTGCCTTGATTTTACTAGGCGTTTTTGAACATGTTTTGGCCTTTATCACATAGGGAGCTTTGGGTTGGGCTTTGTCTTCATTAGAAATAAATCAGTGAATGGTGAGATTGTCAGAGAAGCAACTGATGCTTTCCTGTTAGAATCTAATTTGCACCCCTTAGCTTAACTGTGATGGATAAGGTAAAGGTGTTGGAAATAGGCAGGAGAAACTACATAATTTGAGAAACAGAAGTTGTAATTCTGAAAAAAAGGGGAAAGAAAGGGTGATTGCACCCTCAGTCAGGCCTTAAAAACGTTGCAATGATCTAATTTTGGCCTACCTGCATGTTTAAATCCAACTAAAATCCCCCCTGTATCTCAGTAAATAATAAATATATATGTATATGTATTAATTGTATGTATCTGATATATATATTTTCGTAGTTAAGCACCCTATGATATCTTCTGTGCTGGTTAAAGCGTGAAGAGCTGTCCATTTAATTCTTAGCCTTAGAAAAATGTTTGATGGGCAAAAGATCAACATTTAACTTTTCTTCATTTAACAGTATCCGTTGATCTACAGCTGTATCTCCAAGTTGTCTTTCCTTATTCTTATCATCTATGTGTGTCAAATAGGACAGATACAGTTGCCTTCCCTTTCACTATTTTTGAATAATGCTTCAATGTAAGGGAGCTTACGTAGCCAAGGCCTCTTCCTTTTCTCTTCAAGAGCTAAAGATCTGTGGGTAGAATCTATTCTGAGGTACCTTCTTGGAATAATTCTCCCCTCCTCTTCTTTACAGTACTTAAAAGACGATTTTTGTTGTTGTTAATATAAACTGTCATAGCAGGTTTGATCCACGTGCACTAAGTTTTTTCCATCCCTCCTCCAAGAGAAAGAGACTGAGGAAGGAAGAGGGGGCATTATTTCTAGATGATAATAATAATAATAATAGTTGCTAGGTTGAAAAGATCAGGGCTTATTGGATGATTATTTTCACGTGTAGCTTCCATTGTTTCCTGTATTTAACAGTCACTGATGGAAGAAGCGATTTAATTTATGTAAACTTTACATTTTTATGCAAATGAAGCTGATATTAGAGCTAAAACGGTTACGCTGGCACTCAGTGAAGTAACCTTGTGTGTGTGGGGAAATGTGAGAGGAGAGCAGTGGAGGTCCCACGAATGCCTGTGCTGTAAACAAATATGAATTTATGCCACTTTGTACAATTGAGAGACAAAAAAAGAGCTCAGAGAGCGTTGCCAGCATTGCTTATTAGGCTTGATAACCTGAAATAACTCCTGATTGGCAGGCAAGTCTTGGCCATACAATTCTTCCTGAAGGAAGGATAGCCTTTCTTGATAGAATGTAATAAACAAAATGATAAAAAATGAAATGCTAATTGCATTTTAAAGAGGTCTCTTTTTTTTCCCTAAAATTTTAATAGGTGGTTGTATTGTTACTGAGAGAACAGTTATGCTAATGACTGACTACTTAGATGATTTTGCATTAATATAATAACCATTACCTGCCTTAATGCTTTGTACAGTATTGTGGCAAAATAGCGAAGCCTAAAAGAGTTATACAAAAAACAGAATTCTATAATGAAACAGAATTATACTTTCCACATGAATAGCATGCTTTTTTTTATTTTTTGAAGACTGAAATATTATGTCAGAAATGTATTTTCTTTCCTGTGTGATACAGCTACTTTACATGGTATCTGTGGCTTTTTGGGTTTTTGTGTGTCTGCGTGTGTGTTTCTTTTTCTTCTTTCTAAACACCATGGGGAACAGATAGAAGCTTCCTAACTTTTTTGTTTGCCGATATATCAGTTGTATCCATTGGGTTATTAATTATGAAAACTGTTGTCTTTCATGGGGGGGGGCTTGCTGTTTATTTCCTTTTACACAGGCTCGCTTCTACATGATCATATCAAATTTGACATAGGTGTGTGTGTGTGTGTGTGTGTGTGTGTGTGTAGCCAATTTCTTTGGTTTTGTTTTGATGTTCTGCAGCATTCTCATTTAATTCATTTTGCTCTTATTTGATGAACCAAGTGACACTGCCTAACCTGGTCAGTTATCATTCACACACAGCCCGAGGTCTAGAAGGGACTTAAGTTTCTTGGGACATCCACGAGGTGAATAACCAGAGGTGAAAACTAGTTTCTAAATTCTTAATCCAGAGAAATGGAAATACAGCAGTATTTAAAATGTTTTTATCTTCTCCTTTGCATTATTTGTACACATAGCAATTATGAGAAATGCTGAGGTCCAAAAGTCTATGTGTATTTATACCTGGCAGCATTTCCTTGGAGTTAACGTGAGTGTAAACTAAAGAAAAAGAAAAAGAAAGGATAACATGTTATTTTCAGTATTTATATTGTGTCATCTCCCCTCCCACCCAATTCCTCCAATTGTCTCCTAGATTAGAAATAAGTATTGTTTCTATGGGTGTTTTTATTTGTTTGTTTGCTTTTTAGATTTTTTTCTTCCCCTTCCCCTTACCTACCTCTCCCTGTTGAGGATGGAGGAGAAAAATAAGCCATATTATTTTAATACTCTTCTAGCGTTCAGATGATATAAAGCCATTTGGAAGTAAAAGAAAACTGTATCAGGCAGAATTTACACAGCAGTGGATGGGCTTTTAACAGCACTTATTGGTGCAGAGGACGTCTCCCCAGTGGCTGGTAGGAAGGTAGCAGCAGGCCCACACCAGCGGCCGTGTCCCGATGGCCCCAGCACAGCTGTCCGGCTAGCATGTTCGCAGGTTTGTGTGCACCTGGGGTGGGCCACACCCAACTGGTATCAGTCAGCAGTGTATCAACCAATTTTTTTGTAAAATTCATGACTTCCCCTTGAAACTCAACTAAAGAGTGTTAACTCTGTGTGTGTATGTGTGTGTGTGTGTGTGTGTGTGTGTGTTTAAATTCAGTTTTGTATGCTAGCATTCTTTAAATGTCTGCCAGAAGTTTAATTTGAATTTCTGATCCCTGAAGGCAGCTAGACAGAATCATTCCCGTTCTTCATAAATTGCCTTCTATGATTCATTGTTAACTCATAAAACATACTCATTTCTATATACTCAAACAGTTAAGGTAGTTACAGTATCGGGGATACAGGTCTTTTTTTTTTTTTTTTTCTTTTTTGCATTATATTTAAATTGTCATTTGAGGAAGAAATTGAGCATTTGCTTGAACTGCTAGTTAAGGCATGAGCCCCGTACCACACAAAACCTCAGAAATTAATGTTTTTATCTAAAGGAGGGTAAAGTAGGTGCATGGAATTGGGGTGGGGGGAGTTTAGTTTCGACTGAATATTCTGAGAGAGGGGCTCATAAATATTAGAGCGCCGTAGTTAAAAACTCACATGACTGTTTTAAATACTATTGATTTAAACCACTGGCTAGATTTTATGAATCAAAGTGTAATTTCGAAGGCTTGGCCGTATTTCTCAATGCTGAAGTACTCTCTCTTGTGTGCCTTTAGCTGCTTTCCAGACATTCAACACAGGATTAAATGATAGTAGTTACAGTGATCAATAGGTTAAGACCAGTACAATCACTCTTGCCGCTAATGACCTCAGTAGTAATGGGCAATAAAGTGTGGGCTATAATAGCCTCTCGCTGGTACTGCATGCCCTTTGATTCCCAGTATTAGTAGGGACTAGCTACGTGAAAAAGTTAGACGTCGAGAGCTGAGGCAGTGGATATGTAGGCTATAATTCTTAACTATTTAAAGCCTCACACTGTGCTAAGATTTTTTTTTTTTTTTTTTTCCTTTTCCTTTTTCCACCCCACAGTGGTTTCTGGTTCATTTGGCTATGTTTGTGAAAGCTTTCCTTAACTGATTTTCATGACACGTTGGAGGAGAAACTTTGGGAAAATCTCAGTTTTATTATGTTTATAAATGAAGCTCGAGCCCACTTTGGAAGCTCAGAGCTAACTTGTGTGAAAATGTGGTTTCAGATAGTAAAAGCAAAGTTAAGGCCATCAGGATCTAATAGCCCACTTGTGATTATTCAGAGACCGGTCACCAGGCTGGAGGATTACTCAGGCTTCTCGCCCCTTTCCCTCCTTTGGCTGTGCCTGCTGCTGCTTTAAGCATTTGACTAGTTGTCACCACCTCCGTCGAGATGTCCAAAGGGAGAAAGGAGAGGAGACTCAAGTTCATTTTACTGTTCTGTAACATGACGACAAAAATCGAATAAATAACTATGGGAAAAGGAGATTTAAACTGTTGACTGTATATGAGGGTTTAAAAATGATCTGTGTATGTAAGTCCTTTTTTAAAACTTTTTTAAGATCTGTTTTATTGACGCATCATTTACCTATATAAAATGCATTTGTTTTAAGTATACAGTTGGAAGAATTTTGGCAATTGTATCCACCCTCTGTGACCACAACCCCAACCAAGATAGATGGCATTTCCATCACCCCCAAAAGTTCTCTGGTGCCCTTCTCTTGCATAGGCTCTCCATAGTCCTTTTAAACATGATGAGCAAGAGATTGTTTCTCTGATGGTTTCTGTTGTAACACTGTTAATTTCACGTTCATCACCAGCTTAGATCTTAACACCACCCTGTTCCTGTCTGTTTTCCTGTTCATCACCATCAGAAATTTGGCTCAAGAATATTTATATTGTACATCATCCAAGAAACGCAGGGGAAAAAAGAAACCTTAAACATGGTTCTTTTGTTTGCTTAATCAAACCTCCCTGTATGATGATGCAACTCTCAAGGAAAAGTAAACTTCTATTGTGATACGTTGGCTTTCGCAGCTCAAAAGATAGAGATTGGCACCCAATACAGACTGAAAAATTCAAAAAGTTTCTGCTGTATGAAGACAGAGTCGACTAATTGGAACGAATTTCTAGGTGGAATGAATTTCTAGGAAGACAGAGTCGACTAATTGGAATGAATTTCTAGATGTTTTGATAATGCCTTCTTGGTGTTTGTCCTAGATTAAATGCAAGTTCACTGTTCTAATCATTGGTGATATTTCGTGCTGCGAAGTATCTTTTTAAAAGGATAATTTATCCACTCATATACATCTGTCCCTGTTTGCATATAAAAATATTCAGACATGCCCATCTGTTTAAAATTACAGTGTATCTACATCTACGCTTAAAAGGCCACTGCAATAGGAAGAATTCATTGATGACCTTCCAGACTTGGGTTAATGAAAATTTTCAATGTTCCAGCTAGTGTTTTCCAAACAATGTGAAACTTGTGCATAAACATCCCCCCCGCACAAAACATGCCCACAACAACGGTGGAGGCTGTTCACTGTACATGAATCTGACCTTCAGGAACCTTTTTTAGTTCATCAAAATTAGTGATGCTGAGAAATCGGGACATCAGTGCATAATGACTGTGAAATTAGGAATGAGAGCTCGCTATGCAAATGACAGGACAAATCATGTGAAAAAGTCAAGATAAACTGCATATTAAGACATTATGTTACATAAAATTAATACTGCATTTCTCCCTTTTGCTTACTGCTCCCCTGAAAGATTTTTAAATTCTTTTATCTTCTAATCAGCTATTGTCTGCTGGATTTTTTTTTTTAAGTGGCACACAGGCAAAGTGCAAAACATGTTATTACCTTTTATTGTAATACATGAGATGACAGCAGATCCTTTTTAACAAAGTATATCCTTTACTGCTTCTAGCTTCTTGCTGTCACATGTTTGATTAGAAACCAAAGAAAAGTAAGGTGGTTAAATATTACTGTTAGAAGACATACAGGTTTTGTCTTTTCTTTCATTTTTTTTTCCCCTTTCCTTATCTTTTTATTTGGGGGGGGGTTAATTTTTCATGAAATAGTCTTCTTGTATTACGGGGCCTGACAAAATGGTTCTCATGTAGTCTGCAAATTAAACACAAGTGCAGTGATTATTTTGAATAGCTAAATTACATTCTAGAAAGCTTGCAGAATTCATAGCATTGTCATTAGGTATCCGCTTGAATACAATTTGTGTAACCTTGGCCAAGACAGCCTGTCATTTTAATGTCAGTGTTTTATCTGAACAAGACATCATCCTTTCAGTTACAGCGTGCAGGTTCCTTGCAGAGATGCCCGTGCAGAAACGTGTTAACAGTTGCAAATATGAAATGCTATCAAGTTCATCACTGTAGCTGTTTGTCACTGAAATGTCATGGAAAGCGGCTTTTAATGGCATCGCACATAATATGAAAGAATTGAGACATCTGTGTGCTGGGTGAACAAGGAAGGCTGAAAGGCATCCGAGGAGGGGTCTGTGTTGAAGTTCGGGAGATGCCTTCAAGGTTCTGTCCACAAGACGCAGCGTTCACTGATTGTTCTTAAAATCACTGCCCACGGAGGAAGGGGATCATATTAGCCCCAGCCGGGAAAATACTGGCTCCTGTTTGCCGCCTTCCCTAAAACAAAATTCACATTGGCGTTAACGTGCTACACCTCACTATGACCAAAGACTCATTAAGAAACTGAGATCATACTAACCTACCTCCGGGTAGCATTTATTAAGCCCTTACTCCTTGTTCGGTTACCAGACTATCGGGAACACTTGTCAGCGGCCACAGGGTTTTCTTTTATTTTTCTTTATTTAAAATCAATGTGCCTGATAGATTAAATAGGGTTTGTGGCTGCATCCCCTCTGGATAGATGCCCTGCACGTGGGAAATTGGTCGGTCCTGGAAGCAGGCTGATGCCGGTCAGTCCCTGAACCCGGAAGGCTGAGTGCTGCGGGCGTGCAATTTCCTGGCTTCCTATTTATCCTTCGTTAACGTTCCAGGTTCCCGTGTCAGTGGCTATGATGACACCTCAAGTTATCACTCCCCAGCAAATGCAGCAGATCCTCCAGCAACAAGTGCTGAGCCCTCAGCAGCTCCAGGTTCTCCTCCAGCAGCAGCAGGCCCTCATGCTTCAGCAGGTAATGGTCCTTCCTCCTCCCCCAGCATCCCATGGCCCCCGGGGCCCAAACCTCCACTCAGGATTCCCCTCACCTGAGCAGCTCCTTTGCCCGTTGAAGCCTAAGCAGAGCAGGGAGGGTGGGGCAGGACGCAGCCTCGGTCCCTGGGTGATCAGTTGCATTTGCATCCCCGAAAGAGAGGGACCCTGCCAAAGCCACGAGGGTTTGGGCCTGGAGAGTACCCAGTGGACTGAGATTAAGGCCGTAATTGGACTTGGTAGAAATAAGATCTTTTAGGCTTAGGGGGGCTTTGCGCTCCTTTATTTGGAAAGCCAGAGGCTTCTAAATGGTGTGAATCAAAGCAAAATAGGGAGCACGTCAGGAGCAGGTTTAAATGTGACCACTCTTGAAGTCCCCATTTCAACTCAGAAGCTTACAGAATTTTTCTTTTAAACATCAAGGAACGTCTTGGAGTTGGTTAATTGTCAGGTGTAGAGTTGATTTCACCTCTTTTCGTATTTGCCGATGCCGAAGTGAACTTCCGGCTGCCATTGTGCCGTGGGGGCCTCGTCGTCGGACTTGATGGACACCTGAACCAAATAGAGGAGACTCAGGACCATAGGAATGGGAGCTGCTGGGGTGAGGCCGTGGGGACAGGACGCAGAGGAAGCTACCACGCAGTTGACGTAGACACTGAACACGGGTCCCCAGCACCGCCCAAGCCCATCACTTAGCAAGCATGTACGCGATTTGCAGTAGAGATGCACCAGACTCCCTCCGCAAGAGCGCTCTGGTTTTGTTGTCCAATCAAAGGTCGTCCCTTGCCTTCTTTTAATTAGTTTGTGTAGAAAATGGTATGTTCTTCATCAGTTCATTTTGGAGATTACTTTTCAAACAATAATGCCAAGAAGAGTCAGCGTGCGCTGAAATTTATTGTTGGGTTTCAAACTAAAGGTCAGGCCATTACAGATAAAAGGGTGCTATTTTTCAAATCACAGCTTGTATATGGCACCGAAAGGGACAGTGGCTTGGCGCTACTCTCTGTTACTTACCGTCCTCTCTTTCCTTTGTAGCAGCAGCTTCAAGAGTTTTATAAAAAACAACAGGAACAGTTGCAGCTTCAACTTTTACAACAACATGCTGGAAAACAGCCTAAAGAGGTACCGACAATACATATTTTACTTTCAAACCGCAGATCCCAGAGGACTATCTCGTGGCTATTAAACTGTCATTCATCTTTTAAATGATTGCACAACTGAGCTGACTGTATCGGTTCTCAGCCTTCAGACCGAGAGTTATTGTCCTGTTTTCTTGCAGATTTTTCTGGGTTCCATTTGCCGGCTGCCACGTATTTTATAGCACCAGCCCAGGTGTACCTGATGTGGGCCCTGGGAGGAGGGATGGTGGCAGAAACTTTAGGGCTGCTTTTGCAAACTGGTACCACTGAGGTCCGGGATCTACCTGGGAGAGGTGAGGTGCGCTCAGTAAAATTATACTTGGTCGCACACTTGGTTTCCCCCGCTCCCAGCTCAGAGAGCTTGAGTATGTGGTGATGGCCTTTGCCTTTGGAAGAAGAATCTCTTACCGCAAAAGTTAGAGCAAGATTCAAAACACCCCGATCTCTGTTGAACTTCTTCCTGCAAGTTGCATGGATCGTAACTGCTAAAGGCAGGCTTGGATTGTTTGAGATTTCCCGAGAAGAACTCGGGTATCGCAATAGCTTCTATATACACAGTACTTTGTAAGTGCCTGTAGTGATCACATGTGCCCACCACCCAGTTAGGTGACAGTATTCACTCCATAAAAGGGAAGGCCTTCCCAGGGAGGGTTTCTGTCCCACCTTTGATGCAGTTCCATGTGGCTGAGGCTCAGTCAGATGGTGGGGGAGTATCTCTGGGCATGTACGCATTATCGTCACATCTCTCTGCCCATTCCAAAGTTATCCGATGTAACTTATCTCCTCGTGTTTTCACGGCGGACTGAAATTCTTTCCAGTTGAGTGTTCTCCTTGGAATGACGATTCAGAGTTTGATACACAGCCCCGAATCCCGCTGAGCAGCTTCTCTGCTGACCCAGAGGAGGCAGCCGCTTCCTTGAGTTTACAGGGAGTCCCGCCAGGTGAACCTCCCCATCCCTGTCCCTCGCAGGAGCCCGGATGCTGAGCTCAGGTGCCGGGAGGCGCTCGTTTTACATCCTGGGAATGAGCCAGCCGTTCTCACTTTGCCGGCTCCTCCCTCTGCACAAATTGGGTACATTTTCTGTGCCCTGCCAAGTTTTCATCCTGGAGTCCTGTTTAGCAGCCTGGGTGGAAACCCCTGCAGAGTAGGGGCAGTTTGGGGGTGAAGGGGAGGAGGCGTTTTAATGAAACTGCTGACACCACCTTAAGTACGGTGGCGCGCTACCGGGTGCTGCTATAATAAAAAAGGGAACAGATTAAAAAGTGTCTAAAATGTAAATCTAAAGGACTAACAGTAATTAAAATGGAAATGGCACAGGGAGGGAAGGCATGTAATTGTGAGATATCACTGTGCAGGAGGCTCTCAGCTTTGTTTTGCTGGCTGTTTTTCTAATTCAGTGGGGCTTACTCATCAGTGGCAGTTCAATGCGCGTTAATGACTCTGGGATTGCAGGCATCGCTCTGGACAAAGAAATGATTATTGTGCGGTCAAAAGAAGTTCAAAGACAAGAAGGGAATTTCAGTTTTTTCCTTAGAGATCCACATTCAAGAGCATATAAATTAAGCCAAATGTTAAAAACCACAGTCTGAAAGCTGACTTCAAAGTCACAACTCTCTAATTAATGAACTGCAAGCTTCAGTTTGGACAAGTTGTGGTTTGATGCGCCCATAAATCAACATGACAGGCCTGTTTCACAGTCTCAGACAGTGCTCGTCACTGAGTCACATCAGATGTAAACACAGCAGAAAAAAGAAGGGATATGAAGGAGGTGCAATTGATCAACAGAATTGGTAAAAACCCACTTTTGAAGCACATTATGCATGATCACAGGAAATGGTTACAGCCTCAAGAGGTTTCCCCTTCTGCTGTTGCTTTTTTGAATCAGATTTCTAACAGCCTTCAAAAGGGAGAATAAGAATTATGGAGTTTCTCCCCTGTGGCTCGCAGGCAATAACCCCCTGTTGTTATTTTGTGCTTCTTTCTTTTCAAAGGCATCAAAATTTAGTTTTTTAAAGATCTTTAACTCTATATTTGAAGACAAACAAAAAAGGGCCGCACTGTCATTCTTATCAGTTACCAGAGATTGTGTTTTTCCTTTCTGTTGCCACTTCTTATTAACCTCTTATTTGGTCTGTTAGACATAGTTTGGAATGCAGGGTCTGCACGCTGGGAGAACATGAAAGTTCAGATGAGCTCAGAGGGCACATAAAGAAATATGAAGCCGAAAGTTACACAGCAGAAGGAAGGATAAAAGTTAACTCTCCCAAATTGCTGCTGTCAGAAAGGGGGCATCTCGGGCACACAAAGACGATGGTGGTGTCAGAATTTGGGAAGGGAGGTTCCGGGGAGAAAGGGGAAGAGTTTTTATCTGAACCAGGGGAAGGTGGTTACACTGCAGTAGCATTTGGCATCTCCGGGACACTGCGTTTGTTGTGTCACCCTCTGCCGTCCATTTCGAAAGGCAAAGATGATGTTGCCTTCACATCCTGAAGGGTGGGTAGACCCAGACCCGCGGGCATGTCTCCTTGGATTCTAGCGGTGTGTTCACAGTGCCACTGGATGTGGCCGAGACCTGTTGTAACGATGAGGAGAGCCCTATTTCCCAAAGGTAAGGGGGGAGCCTCCTGAAATTACCATGCAGGTGGTGGGCCTTTTGTGCTACCATGAAATAGAGTCACATGGTAGCAATTTCATGATGTGGACTGGTGGTTAGGATTTTAACAAGGTTTGAACTCGGATGTTGACAGATGGAACAAGTATATTAATTTACTGAATCCCCAGTCATTAGTGGCTCATAATTTTGAATCGTCAGCCCTCCCCCTCCCCCGCCCTTTCCCCTCTTTTGATCGCCTCTGCAGTAAGACACTTGATCCTGGGCCAGAACAACGTACTTTAGTCTCTCTCTTTTTTTTTTTTTTTTTTTCCCTAAAGTTGCCTTGAGAAAGTCAGGCCCCACTTTGAGTTTAGACCTAAGACCTTCCTTGGGAGATGGGTGCTCTGTAGCCCCAGTACAGCTAGGATTTAGGTGACGGCTCACGACTATTTGACGGGACGGGTGTGGAAAAGAGAAGGCAGAGTTGATTTTAAGTCGAGCCACGCAAAAAGATCCCATCCTGTGTGGGTGAGGTAGGCTAAGTTGATTGTTTTAAAAGGGCCGTTTGTCCTGGGCAGTTATGACAGTTTATGTTAGGCAGTAGGCAGGAGCCGAAGAAAGGAAAACAGACCTTTGACTGCAGCGCCAGGGAGGGGATTCGAAATGCAAGGTTTATCAGGGCATTTTAGCGTTTTAACACCGACTACTGACCTGTCCAGGGGACTGCGCGGAGACCTTTTTTGTATGCATTCAATTGTGAGAAGTAAACAAACGGGCTCGTATCCTGTGTTTGGTAACTGGGTGGGGAGCACAGTTTGGCAACCAGTGTTGCTTTTAAATTCTTTCTTTGGACAATGGGCCTTGTATACTTTTATATCCTGACTTTTCAAACGCGGACAGCTCTCATGAGCTTTTCCTAGGGATGGCCACAGAGACAACAGAACAGCCATCAGTCATTTTATATAAATACACAATTTCTAAACATTTCATTTACAGTAAGATGGGAAACACTCTCCCCGAACTCCAGCACCCTCCCTGCCCCATGATTTTCTACCTCAGCAAGAGCGAATTCCCTGATCTTTCATTGTATCAATGTTATTTTTCTTCTCTTCCTTCCCCCACCCGTTTTTGTAAACGTCGTGAATTAATATCTGTTGAAGAAGTGAAAAAATCATTTTGACATGAATATAACTATCATTGGCTCTTACATTAATGTGATAACTTGGGAAGGGGTGAAAACAATTGGGTCATTTTATGCATGCTGTTCTTCAAATGAAAACACTGGCTTTTCATTTAAATTTATTTAAATTTTTGTTGTTAGTGGTATAGAATTTGTTTTTTGGGAGTGAAACGCAATTAACTTTCTCAGTGGCATGGTAGTAAGTCTGAAATTGGTTGCTAATATGAGAATGATGGTTTTTACTGTAAAATAAACTACATGGAGACCAAAAGGAAACCACCATTTTTCTCCTCCTTTGAACTTTACATCAGAAGGTCTTGATATGTATACCATTTTATGGATGTATCAGATCAGGGTCATGTGTTAGGTTAAGTGAATGCAGTTGTTTGTAAAGCGTAGTTATGAGAAGCTCTGTGAAAGAGTTGTATTGTCCTCTTGGTTGTGAACGTCTTTGATGTTTTGAATAATACTCAGAATTAGGAAAACGTATCTTGTTCTTTTCTTAAAAGAACCTTTTTCTTTCTTTCTTTTTTTTTTTTTTTTTTTTTTCTGGCTCCAGAACTCCCTTCCCAAAGAAGGGTTAATTTTCCTTTCATAATTGTTAGCCATAATGTGGCTAAGACCTCCACCTCGATTTGATTCCTAGCAGATTAAGGATATTAGATAATTTCCTTCTATTTATTGTAATACTGCACTGTATTATCTTTCTATCACTCAGATAATTACTGAGGAAATCTACATTAATTTTTTTGGCTGGAGCAAGACCTGCTAAACACAGGAATGATGTATTGATGTTTTACACAACAAAAGTTTTCCTCCTGTCATTGTCCAATCAACAGAAAGATATTTATCATTTCGCAAAGCCCCTTCTTTGCAAGAACAAAGCGGGCAGGGAAGCAGGACCAGCAAGCAGACCTCGGGGTTTCTGAAACTCAAGCCAAGCGAAGGCATCTGAAGCTTCAAGTGTCCTTCATATTAAACACTCACAGCCGAGTACGATGTTGTTTGCTAAATTATGAATGTGTGTAATTAAAATCTAGTGGCTGTTTCTATGAAAGATTTACAATGTTATTTCATCGTTTGTCATGGCTAATTAACAATATTAGATGAAGTTTTTCTTCTTCAAAGGTCTGATTTTTTCTCATTTATTTATGTCAGAAGTGATAAACAGAGTAGTTAAAAGCTTCTCCCCGTGCAGGCGGGATGGAGGCAACTGGTCCCTTCACACCTCAGAGGTTCAGGGTTCAAATCCCTCCAGACCTGGAGTGGTGTATAGCCTGCCTGCTGCTCCTGTGTCTACTTAAAAATTTCAGAGTCTAGAAGTCTACATCTTGGCTAGAAGAACTCAGGCCTTTCAAACCGTAGGAAAAGCTGTCTTGATTGTCAAATTATTTTCCTATGGGAGCCGGCAGCAAAAAGGGCCCACACCCAGCCCCTCGCTTCTCTTCGGAGGTGATGTGTCCTGTCCCTTTGAAAGCAGCCTTGACCCCGAGCCCTCCGCGAAGCTGTAGTGACCGCTCTCAGTCCTGGCTGATGACAGTGTGTCTGCAAATGTCCATACGTTTCACCTTCCCCCAGCAGTGGCCATCTCATTTTTTTTTTTTTTTTTCCTTCCTGATTTCTTCCAGCAACAGCAGGTGGCTACCCAGCAGTTGGCTTTCCAGCAGCAACTTTTACAGATGCAGCAGCTACAGCAGCAACACCTTCTGTCTTTGCAGCGCCAAGGCCTTCTAACAATCCAGCCGGGGCAGCCTGCCCTTCCCCTCCAACCCCTTGCTCAAGGTAAGCGTTGATGGTTACAAAAGGCGCTGCTCTCTCGAGACTGGGGCGGAGGAGGGGGTGGGGTCGTCTTCTTCCAGCTCATCGTGAGGGGGCTCGTCCGTTTAAAACATGCCGATACACACTCAGAGGCAAAGCCGGATCAGGTAACAGTGATGGACCTTTCCAGAAGCCAGAGTGCTCGGTCAGTGCCAAAAGGAAGAGCTAGGGTGATCTGGAGGCTTAGCAGGATCAGAAAGCTGCACGTTCTTAGAGTAAAGAGAAGGCACTGCTGCTCTGACTGAGGGAGCATTTTAATCAGATCTTCTCGCGTTTTCAGTTTGGAATCACAGATGCATTTTCTTGAAGGCTTCTGTTAGTCATTTTAAGATGTGTTGTACATCCTGTAACTTGCTCTGTGTTAAATCGTAGTAATGCTTTAGAAATGCCACTTTTTAATATCTAGGGAGAAATTCAGGTTTCTTTTTCTGTAAACGATTATGATTCATCTCTTGCTGTTACAAAAGCCAAGGTTGTTTTCTGTTGGGTTCTCCCTTTTCTTTCTTTTCGTATTCACCTGACTGTTGGTTTTTGAGCCCGTTGGTTCTGTACCCGTCAGAACAGGCAGCCTGTCCATCTCCAGCTCTCTTTCGAAAACCGGAGCCCTTTGAAAAGGAAACAAGATTTCATGGATTTAAAAAATGTCTTTGGAAGAGCCATTGACATGTTCTTCCAATGGGTGTTGGATGTCAGAAACAAATGAGTACTCTAGCTGTTTTTAGGACATCCTCTGGGTTTGAGCAACTCTAACTTGCATGGGTGTAATGTGATACACAAATGGATTATTCAGAACCAGCAAGAAGGAAAGGCAGGAAGGAAAGAAGAGTCATGCCGTGTTTTGAAATACAATTCCTCCATCCCGTATGGGGTGTGGTAGATTTCATTTACCTCCTCAAGGCCCATGGAAGACTCCGATGTATGTGTATCTGTGCCTTCAAGGCTGGTAGCTAAAGCCTTTGGTATCTTGGATTCAGTTTCGTTATGAAAAGGTTCAAAATATGGAACGTCGTTCTCCCCTCGTGATGCGGAAGGCATGGCCACGTGTTCAGTAACTTTTGGTGTCAGGTGGAGCCGGTGAGGCATGTGTGCGTGGAATCCTGATTCTCCTGAGTCAACCACACCCGACTGCTGTCCCTCCTGGGGTTCTTTGGGTTTTGTTTATGTTTTTAGTGTTGAGACCAGGGCTTTTTCCTCCTTTAACTTCCCTCTTGCCTCCCCTCCCCCTTCTGCCATTACTGCTTATCCGCACAACATATAATCAGCATCTCTGTTGCTGTCAAAATAGAAGATTTGGTAACTGAGCGGTGCCGGGTCGGGGGGGTGGGGAGCACACGTGGGCTGATGCATTTTTGCGCTGGCGAGATGTTATAACGTGCATTAATTTCAACTTTGGGTTTATTGTTGGCAACATCACCGGCTGGGCTGACACACCCGCTGGACTCGGCTTCTGCCTCGCTCATCTTTTCCCACTGCTCCTCTACTGTTAAGTTTGTGCACTAAGGTTCATTGTTACAGTACATCAGTTAAGCTGTCCAAAAGAGGGCAATTGGGCAGTGACAAGACAAGCTCATGTGTAATGTGAAAGAAATGAATGTGGTGATGCATGAAGTGTAATCTCTGCAGTAACATATCAGAGACACCGGTAGGTAATTTACTAGTCATGGCATTGATTGAGATGCTTAGCAGTCTGCTCTAACTCTTAGCCCCCGTGACATTAAGACGACGCATATTTACAGTCTGAGGTGGTGCCTTTGTGTGCGCCCAGGATGCATAAACGTAAATATAGATATTTCTCCCAGTGAAGTGAACCACCAGTGTCATTGCCGTCTCTCTTGGCATCAGGAGGTTGGTTTTGTCTCCCCTAACCCCTCGCCCAAAGTGGCTGGAGAATTCAGTCATGTTGGACTACAACACAATTTTTTTTTTTTAATCGGAGAGATGATGGCTTAAAACTGATGTCATTATGAGGTTTAAATCAACTTTCTGCTCGCTTGAACGTGGTCACCTGGGTATGGAGGTACAAGGACAAGAAAAGGTTGATCAGCTCTGTCTTGGAGCCAGTGATACCTGGGGTTGTAAAATTGAGTTCCGTGAACGGTAATCTGTCAACTGTCCCCGCAACATACATTTTTTAAACCTGTGTCTGCATTTTCTTTTATAATGAAGGGGCCAGTTGTCCTGGAAAAGGAAATGTAGCAAGGCACAGGGTTTAGGTGTTAAATTTGCTGGTGATGCCCCACTTCAGGATATAATCATCGTGCTTATTTTACATACCTGTACGGTCTTGGCTAAGTTGCCTTAAACGTGCATGTAAATATCAAAGTATATGAAGAAACAGAGAGTAATATTTTGAAGGCTCTCCCCCGACCCCGCGCGCGCCACCACCCCCCGCCAGAGGTTTTAGGTTATGAAACGGAAGGACTTCTTTTTTGGATGTTTTTAGGGCTGTTGTAGGGCCTTCTCTCTGTTTCATATTATTAGCGTGTCTGTTTTTCCCTTGGTGTCTTTAATCATCTCATCTTCCTCAGCACCTGTAATCCCATAAAAAAATACACTTTTAAGTATCATTCTGACTTTTTAATTCTTTCAAATGTAAACTATAGCTGGGAGAACATTACATGCCTGCTGAGGTACCTGTTAATGGATTTGTTTAACTTGGTACTGTTATTCCTATCTACCATTTTTTGGAAGAAATGCATGCTTTCTGGACATTTGATGTCCGTTGAGTCTGATGAGTGACTAGCTTACCTTTTATCTGTCACAATTCTATCATGAGATCTCGGCTGTCAAATAACAGCATCCTTTGGTAGATAGTATTCATTGAACTAACAGTTTAACATCGCTAACAAGGTGTAACATTGATGGAGGAGACCAATTTGACTGCTTTTCTGTGAGTCTGATGACAGTGTTCTTCACCGTTATTATCACATGGAAATTTGACCCAGAAGGATGCCTCGTTGTCAGTCAGTGAGTTCCTGTTTTATTTACCGTTTCTCCTTCTGGGCGAGGGAACTGATTTGCTAGCCTATTGGACTAGAAGAAGAGGAGAGCAGCATTAATGTACTCTGTGGGCATAACAAGTGTAACAGGGCATTTCTCTTTGTCTTTATTTGCTGGATAAACAGCTTACTCTCGAAACACCTTCAGAGTTCTGCTTCTGCGAAGGGAAAGCGTTAACACGGTTGTTAGAAACCGTGGTGTGTTCTTCCTTCTTCCGACCTCCCATGCACCTGACCCAGAAATCAATTAGTTTGAGTTGAAAAATAGGTGGCTTGTTCTTTTCATGTGTACTTACTCCCCAGAAAATAAAACTGGGTGTTGACTTGTGTGGCTTCATATCAATGTGCTACCATCCACAGACAAGCCTATTCACTATTGTTTCAGTTGAATAAATAGTGGTCGGAGGGTCAGCCATCTTCGCAGGTAATTGTTGGTGTGCAGACATCAGCGGTGGCCTGTTAGCTATAGACGCTCCCCACATGTCACCTCGCAAGGTGCTGGGAAATAATAGCCCAGATGTGGCAGAACCGGACACGGGATTGTGTGGTGACCTTTCCCTTTGTTTAATTTGCCTCCGAGGTTTAATTTCAGGGGACAAGTAATAATTGAATATGCCTAATAACTAAACGCTCATTTGGGACAAAATCCATCAAAATATAATTGGCATTTGATTCTTATGAAGGAAGAAGAAACCCGACTTGGCTGTCGAGGATGCGTTCGAAGAATATCTGACCACTTAATGTATCATTTGAAGCCTCCTTTGTAATATTTATTAATTGCAGAGACTTGAGCATTTGAACATTTTCGTGGAGAAACGTTCGGAGAGACCAACTGTTTTTGTTAACGCTCCTCTCAGAAAGGCGGGGAAGGTTATTGGTCTGCTGTGCAATAATTTACTCCTCTTTGATATGCAAACGATCCACGGTGAATATAAAAAAATCCTATCAGACTCATTTCACAGTTCTTAACCACTCGGATTCTCTGGAGTCCATCGCCTCATTAGACCAGTGCTCTCCAATGCTAGCATAATTAAAATCTTTAACAGTTTAGCAAAGTAAAGATGTTTGGCTGATCACGTTGAGATGATTATCTATCCATTGTATTCTAAATGACAAAAATAAATTAAATTTAGACCTTGGCATTTTTTATTACGTGTTTCAAATGACTGTAATGCGCACAGCCTTCTTTTTAAATTCAGTACCTTAGGTTTGGTCAGAAACATGCCTGTTTCGGTTACTGCTATATAGTTAGAAAATGGCAGGCTTTCTAGGATAGCTGGGTTCCAGCTGATTGAAACAATGAACTGTGATCCAGACAGACGTCCAGTTCTAACGCGGCATTGCCTTGTGATGTCCAGGGCCTATGATTTCTTCCAGGTTGTCCTCCTAGGTTGTTGTTTTTGTCAGTTGCCATTCAGAATATTTTTCCTCTCTCTGTGTACGCACTAGAACATGCCTTGAGGTGGGATTTGGAAATCCTGGGCTGTAGAGGCATGCAGCCAGAATAAAGGCTGCAGGCCCACAATAGTGAGATTGGCATCCTGATTGTATCTCTTCTTGGGGGAAGAAAAAGCAAGTTGACACTTACTGCCTAAGACCCATGTCCATTCTGACCCCCTCAAAAACAAGAGAACTTTACTGCTCCAAGTGTCTTTCACGTTTTCATTTCATTCTGCAATGGTTCATTAGCATGGATCTAAGAAATGACAGTAATAATAGTGTTACTTGTATAAAAAGTTATACAGTTTTTCAGTAGACACATCCATCAATTAAGCATGTGGTACAAGAAACCAAAATTAATGAGGAAGATAGGTGTGTTAATGAAATAATCATAGTATAATCAATTTGACTGTTGAAAGTTGAAAAGCATTTCAGGAAGACAATATGAATTCATAATTTATGTCTAAAAGTGATTAATAAAAACTGTATTTAATAACAGAGCTATTTGTCATCATTTAAGGCTTAAGCACAAAAATTATTCATTTTGTGGCTCGTGTTGTCATAATAGTATAGTTGAACAAATTTATTTTGAGCCCTTCTTTGTGTCTAAAAATACAGTAACATCTATCTGCATTTTTTTCCCCCCCAGCGATTTAGAAACAACAGTTTGGATGGAGGCATACAGTCTTTGCAAGCAGTAGCTGTGTTTTGAATCCTTTTCACGGGTGTCTTTTATGTGTGATGAGGGCACTTCAGGGGGAGGACACGTTCGTTCCTACCGTATTTGCCTTAGTTGAGAGGGAAGGAAAAAGACGGAGCGCACCAAACCCGCTCCCCCCAACGCTAGGCTTTGTTTACTGACTCTTTGATTTAATTACTGTTTGAAGAGGACGGAATTAGCTGTTAATTGATTTAATTATCCAATTTGTTTGTTTCAGGCATGATTCCAACAGAACTGCAGCAGCTCTGGAAAGAAGTGACAAGTGCTCATACGACAGAAGAAACCACGGGCAACAATCACAGCAGTTTGGATCTGACCACGACATGTGTCTCTTCCTCTGCACCTTCCAAGACCTCCTTAATAATGAACCCACATGCCTCTACCAACGGACAGCTGTCAGTCCACACTCCCAAAAGGGAAAGGTAGGAACGCCCCTCTGAGATGTGTCCAAAGCTGTCTTTCACGCGGAGGGGTGGGTGGCCGGGCCTCGCCATATCTTGGTGATCTCTAATTGGATCCATGTGACTGGAGTGTGCATATAATTACTTCAGAATGTATTCAGTATGGTGTGGGTGTGAAGCATCTAATTCTTGTCACCTTTTCAACATGGAATTAGCACTTATGTAGATCGAACCTGAGCTTAGGAGCTCAGGCAGAGTCTTTTGGTCTCTCATTGGATGGGTTGGATTTCCAGGCTTCCAGGCTTCCTCTTTCTGCCAAGTGCCCGCTCCGTACAAGCTGATTTCCTTGGCTTTAAACAAACGTCTTCTAAGGGAATAGCGTTGTCTGCTGTAGGCTGTGTTGAATCATGGTTTGATAAAAGGTAGAACGCACACTACTCTGCACTACCCTCCTTGAAGGCAGGGAGCCCATCTTTTTCATCATCGTGTCCCCAAAGTACTTGGCCTTTGCTTCTTTTTTTTTTTTTTTTTTTTTTGGTAAACCATCAGTGAAGGTCTGAGGGATGGAGAGATGGAAGGGGTCCCCGTGTATACACACACAAGCATACACAGCCACTTTGTCCTGCTTATGGGACATATGGTAGCATTGACTCCATTTCTGTGTTCCTGTTTGGAAGTTAAGACTTTATATTTTTTAATTGCCCGGAGCTTCACTTGGATGTTAGTTGAAGCTGAGGTTGATTGGGAGATCCAAAATGTTATCATGTGAGAAGGCAGCTCTAAGAAAAGGAAGCTGTGAATCCCTGTTATTATACCTTAGCACGCAGAACTATTAGTTCCACTGTTCAGTGCTTTTCCAAAGTAGAAAATATATATAAAACCTCTTTTTTGGTTTCCTATTTTTAAACTGTTTCCTGTGTATTTCATATGCAGAGTGTCCACCCACAGAAGGAAAGAAACCTCAAAAGTAATAGGTGATAGTAAGTGTCACTGCCATCAGGAAAACCAGATTATTTTGGTTTTTTTAATAAAAGTGACCCAGTGAAAGAACTTTGAATTTTATTTTTCACTTAAGCAGTTACACGTATAATTTCCTGGATTTCTTGAAATGCTGAACCTTAAGAAGCCCGCTGATTTAATTAGATGTGTATCTTTATACCAGCAACATTTTATCCATTTAGAGCTTAGTAAACACAGAAAACAGTCTATGAATGTTTGTGTGTATCACGTTCCAGCGTAAAAACCATGAGAGGTTTCCAGAGATGAAATTATATATGTTTTAGCCAAAACTTGCAACTGTCCTTTTAAAATCACTTTAGAGTTTCTGTGGCAGACACAGAAGGACTAAAAGATGCTTATAATTTATTGGTTGAGAAGAGGTTGAAAAATAGAATGGTGGGCAGTAAGAATTAATTTGGAGCCATTGGACCAAATGTGGCTTCTTTTGTTTCTAGTGAGGATGGATTTCTATGTCTGGGGACCAATCTTAGCTCTCGCTTTATAATCTCTTAGAATGCCTTTGTAATTAAACAAACAAACAAACAGACTAGACTTGCGATAGCGTTTGAAGAAAAGGTTCTAGGCTGTTGTCCTTTGCTCTACTTGCTTTTGGTATCCTGAGGTTGATGCTGTCCATTTACTGCAGAGGGATCGAATTACATCTTTATCCATAGGCAGAGCAGGAGGCCATACGCTGAAAAATGCCAACTGATGCACTTAAGGTATTTGTTGTAATCTTGTCAGCCATTGTGGAGCCTGCACAGATTTCCTGTGACACAGAAAACTCTCCCTGTTTAGATGCACCATGCTCAGTTTCATTCTAAAAGGTTATGTATCTGGAGTCAGGTAGTAGATTAGCAAGGAGGCGAATAGGAGAAGAATAGCCCTTTTCATGTCTTAAGGTGCATTCGAAAGTAAATGGGTCTCAGAGACAGTCTCATTCTAGGAGAATCGGTTTGTTGGATTTCTCGTTTTATGGTCCTTATGTGTCTGTACAAAAGTTGGGCTTAATCTTCATTTATACTACCTACCAGCATTAGAATAAGGATCAGAAAAGTACTTAGATTCCACTGAACCTTAATCTGGATATAAAAACAGGCTGACTTTTCCAACTGTTCATGCAAAGAAGAAGCAACTATGAAATTATATGCTACCGCTTAACCTCTTGGACCTCTCAGTTTCTATTACCTGGGAGGTTCCTAGGCATGGCTGGATTAAAACAGATTCTAGCCAGCACATTTTAACTGAACGTAGCAAATTTGGCAAAGGAGTACCTTAGGTTAAAGATATGTCAAAAACCTACAAACTTAAAAAATTGATCACTAGGAGTTCAATTATTAGTTAGCCAGCTTTGTATATAAGGACTTACAATGAGTGTTTTTACCCTCTGAGGGTTTATTTGAAAATCTCGTGTGATATTACTGTTGAAATAGTGGAAGATGATGGTTAAAAAAAAAAAAAAAAAAAAAAAGCTGTCACTATCGAAATATGTTCTCACTTATACAGTGAGTTGTCATTTGTCTCAGGAGTCCCTTGGAGAAGTTTCATCCCTTACTCACCAAGGGCGTTTGTGAAATGCATCTCTTTCGAAGCTCTCCCTTGATTTCTACGTAATATTTCCCACCACATCCCACCCCACCCCCCGGTGCTCCTGGAGCTGTACCTCAGGTTACCAGCTTTAAGGATTCTTTCTGAAAGGACTTGGGAGTGCTCTATGTAAAAATTCATCGGACCACGGTAATATCGTGAGAGTTTTGGTGTGTTTTTCAAGTTACGAGTCGTCTCCCGATCACGACTGGGCCGCGTGTTTCCACGCCATGCGGAAGACCTCCCCCGCCCCCTTGCGTCCTTCGGGCTCCCGTGAGCAGCCGCCGCGGCAGCAGCTCTGGGGTTTGGTGAGCTGCAGTCTGTTCAGGAGATAAATCATGTGCTTGGCCCGACACTCCTACTCTCCTCTTTAATTTGTCTTACACGAGGAAAATTATAATTAAATCATTCAGGGTAAACCCTTGAGTGTAGAGAAGGGAAAAAAAAAAAAACACACTTTGGTAAAGATTGCCAGTAGAAACCCACCTCCCCGTTGCGCAGGGTAGAGACATGTATCAATATTCAGCTCTGTCAGGGGAGGAGCGGCCCGTGTGATTTGTGAGGCAGTTGCCAGCGCCCGCATCAAGGCTTGTTAAGATCCTGTCCCTGTGCAATCACGGACCTTCCGCGTCATTAGAATTCAGCACTGGCGCCGTGCTTCGTGCTTTGATTTCCTCCCGAGAATTTAATAATGTTTATTGTGGATTTTATATATATATAAAATATATACGTATAATATGTGTATGTTCATTGGCGCGATAAACCTACCTCTGTTGTCAGGGCCTGAGAGCAGCGTGGTGGGAATGAAGTTCAACAGGCAGGAGCTAAAGAGAGCTACAAAGGGAAGCAGGCACATTCATATCTCTTACTATCATTTAATTCCACAGGACCAGGGCGTCATGACTTCTTTGGTAAATAGACAAAACTCCGACCTGGGATACCTGTAAACAGGAAGATACTATCTCGTTTCCGTAACTTGTCTGACTGTCTCGCTTTGGGAAATTCCAAGTTTTGGTGTGGGTAAACAAAATCAACAGCGTGCAAATGAAACATTTATTAAAATGCTAAATTTAGTAAAGCCCTTTGAGCTTCTTGGATCAAAGCAGCTATGTAAATACAAATAGCAATTACTACTTAAGTAATTGCCTGAATTAAAATTCTATCACATTTTATTATGGTGCACTAGGGAAAGGGCAGGGAACTCTCATTTAATCCATTTTTTTTCTCTGTGCCAAGCGGCTGGCTAAACTCTTACCTTTGGAGGGATGTCTCATTTTAGCCACGTGACTGCTGGGAAACAACAGGGTTTATTATACCCATTTTACAGGTGAGGAAGTGGAATCATCGAGATTAAATAAGTGACCTGGGGTCACAGAACTTGTTAGTGGCATAGCCGAGATTGAAATTCAAGTCTCTGCTTTATTTCATAAAACAGCACTTAGAGATTCCATTCCATTCAGTATAGAAGTGAATACTTAATTACGATAAATTAAAATCAGTGCTCCTAAAAGAAATTTAAAAAATTCAATTCAACAAAACGTGTGTTGACTTAAAATCCTAGAGTTCCCCTCTGTTAAGGTGGATACAGATAGTTCCTAGGCGTCTCACGGAGGGAGGGTGGGTGGAGAGGATTTACAAAATGTAAATCATTTACGGTCTGAAACGGCACATCAAGAACAAAAAAATGGACCCCATGCAGGATTTGCACCCAGGCAGATGCAAAACAAGCCTCTCCCTCCTTTCAGTGTACCCTGACTTTCCTTCCTGCCTTATAAATCTTGCGTTTCCTCATTGAACACATCATCTGGTCTCTATTCTGTTTCAGCTGTCCTTCTGTAGTCCATATCAGAGATAGTCCTTTTTTCTGATCCTCCCCAGCTTTTTGCTTTTAGTTCAACCACCATTAGTAGATGTTTTATAACTTGAATGTGTCTCAGATGCGTAGCTCTTCTAAATATTTGTTCCAAGGTTTTCCTTAAGCATTTGGTGAAAGGTTTCTTTAAACTCTGGAGAGATCCCAGGTTGTGCGGCCTCTTCTTTCTCTGAGGCTGTCATATTCTCAGAATCAGGTGACCCACATTGGGCACCTCTCTCTCTCTCTCTCTCTCTCTCTCTCTCTCTCTCTCTCTCTCAGGCCTAACCTGCCTTCTGTCCCTGCAAGGTACCTTCCTTTTCTTTCTCATTTGTTGACACAGCCCTGTGTATTCCAATTGCTTGCGATTTCCACACTTCCCAGCTGGCAGCTGCCTTCAAATAACCCCTGAAGGTTTTTGCTTGGCTCGTGGACTTTCAGACAGTTTCACTTGATTCACAGTCTCTGTTTTTGATTTGTGGCCTCTTGACATATTGCCGTGGATTTGACTATATAACAATAACATTTGTGTTGACCAGCCCTTCTGTTTTCAAAAGGCAAGGGACTCTGAGTCGTGGACATGCTTGGTGTTTCGTTTCCCTTTCTTTCTTTCTTTTTTTTTTAAACTAAATCCTCTGTTGATGAATAAATATTGGTGCTCTTGGTTTCCTCGCTAACATTCTAGAAGCTTGGTTTCAGAACTCTTCTGGTTACACAAGCATTTAGCTTTTGCATATTTTCATATTCATATTTAGGGCCTCTGGAGCCAGAAATTTAAGTAGTAAGCTCTAGGTCCTGTGACTCTGAATAGGTCTTCCTCATTTCAACCTTTTTTTTTTGTATTTTGAAAATCAGATAATTTCTTTTGTATTTCTGTTGACTCGAAGCACTTGAGCAAACTAGCGACCCCAAATTTTGCCTCCCCGTTAGATTGTTTTGGAGAACCTGCAGTCACGTTGTCCCAAATTGTCCTCAGAATTCTCACTGCTACTTCTTGCCCATATAGGTTGAGGCATTTGCTCTATTACACAGGTCAGCAAATTATGGCCTACCGGCCAAGCCCGGCCCGCTTCTTATTTTGTAAATAAAGTTTTATTGGAACACAGTGAGGCTTATTCATCTACACAAAGTCTATGGCTGCTTTCACACTACAATGGCTGGCTTGCACACCGTTGTAAAGCAATTATACTCCATTAGAGTTGTTAAAAAACAAACAAACAAACAACGGCTGGCTTGAGTAGTCACAGCAGAAAGCATATAGCCCACCAAGAGTAAAACATTTACCATCTGGCCATTTACAGGAAAAGCTGGCCGACACCAACATTAACCATCAGACCAGTGTTTCCCAGATTGCCTGATGATAATGGCACAGGTATTTGTTAAAATATACCACTTCCTAGGCCTCTCCTGTGAAGATTTGGATTCCATTGGTCTGAGATGGGGTATGGGAATTTTCTATTTGTCATGCCTACCCGAGATTCTTGCTCCTCAAAGGCTGTAGACCAGCAACTTCAGCATCACGTGGGAGCTCGTTAGAAATGCAGAATCTCAGGCCCCACCTTGGATCTACTGAATCAGGGTCTGCATTTTAACCCAGTCCCCGGGGCCTTGACGTGCCCATTCAAGCTTGAGAAGCACTGCAGATTAGCATGCTCAATTGACCTGGGTTTGGGCACTGTTGGAAAGAACAGAGTTTTCCCCCCACATTTTGATGATGCTCCCAGACATGTTCAGTCCACAGAACCAGTGGTTTGCGATTCCGGTGTGAGCCAGCAGGGTACAGGTACTGCTACTGCTGGAAGGAATCAGAAGCCGGCATATGATGGTGATGATCAGGCAGCTAACTTTTATTGAACTATTACTTTGTGCCAGTCACAATGCATAAAGGACTCTACAGAAGCGTTAATCCTGATTTTCCCATTGTATCCTCACGACAACCCTGCGGGGTCCTGTCCTCTCTGTACAGGTAGTGTTGAGCCCAGAGGAAGTTTATAACTTGCATGAGCCATCCAGCTAGTTAGGGACCAGGCAGGGACTGGAACCAGGGTGTCCCCAAGCCTAGAGTCCTTGCAGTGGCTGCCACATTCTGCTGGTTCCCAGATGGGAACCACTCTGCTCATCAGAACCACCTGGACTCCACCCCAGACTCTGGGTTACAGCCTCCAGGGGATAGAGCTTGGGGATCAGAAGCAGACCGTAACCTTCCAAGGTTAGGCCATAATCAGGGAGAAGCCCCACGCGTTTCTCTGCAGCCCGTTCTCCCCGGCCACATCTTTTTGCAAAGAGGGAAGGCAGGGTGCTGCACACAGGTGACGAGAAGTGGAGAATATAGAAAGCAGGCAGGGCGTGTCCCGTCAGGTGTTGTAGGGACAAGAAAGAGACAAGGGTGCGGCCAATTGCAGAGGCCTACGCTCAGGTGCTGCTTTCTGCTCCAAAGCAGACCCTTGGCAGCGTCAACTGTCCTATGGCTATCTGCAAGGGAAGTCGCCTGTTTAGGGCAAAACCGTCCCTGCTTACGTCGGAAAGACGCTCCTGGGGACATATCAACACTTCATGCCCCAAAGTGCTACTGGGTGTTTGGCGATCATCACGTTTAGAAGAGCTGTGATCATTTCCTCTTTCTGCTTGAAACCAGTTGCTTCTGGGTTTTAGAAGTAGAAGGAAAACCTCTCTTAGGGTGGTGTGCCGTGGTGCCGTGTCACCTCCCGTCATTCCACACATTCAGGGAGGGCAAAGGGAGAACACCTTGAAAATACTGCCACATCCTGGGGGATGAATTTATGGATTTTCTTTTTTTTTTTTTTTTTTTTTTTTTTTGCGGTACGCGGGCCTCTCCCTGCCGTGGCCTCTCCCGCCGCGGAGCACCGGCTCCCGTCGCGC